>NC_090869.1:72096037-72118537 GCF_036669935.1 Montipora foliosa | reverse complement strand
CGGGTTCGAATCCCAGCCCTTGCCTTCCAAGGTTCACTGAGCTTTCAATCCATTTTGTAATCGGTAAAGTTAATGCCAGTATTGCTGGATGTAGGTCGTACATAAAGGTGATGTTACACAAGCCGATTTTTTACGCCAATTCTTAATCCATCCTTCACGAGACAACTTTTAACGCAACAATGTTGCGGCAACGGTGTGTTACACGTGACGGTTTGCTCGCAAAATTTGAGCCCAGGCTTCTGCTCTATAAATCCCGGGCAAGAAATATGGCGGACACTGTTGAAGTGACTGTCCACGTGACTTATTTCGGTTCTCCGTGGTGCATTCTGGGACGATGTCGCGTTAAAAGTCAACAGCGGAGGTGTTACACGCACTCCAACAAAATTCGGGGAACAAGATGTTACATTAAAATCACCCTGTGCGTTATGCTACACGAGACAAATTTAACAACAATGTTGCGTTTAAAATCGGTTCATGTAACATCACCTTAAACGAGATTGGAGTGGCGCACACCCCTGCCACGTAAGTAAAAGGAGCCCTTGGGTTGCCTTCGACTGAGTTCGGCCTTCTTCATCTCCTGTCTTTTCCTTTGACAAATGTTCGTTAAGTTGATTGTTACTCTATTGTTTTAGGCAAACACGGTAATTGTCGTGTGCGAGTGATAAAGGAAATGGCATCAATGCAACATACATCGGACAAGAAGATCAAAAAAGCCAGGTGAGACAGTTAAAATCTTACGCTTCTGGTATCTAGGAGGGTCTGAATGGGGGGGGGGGGGGGGGGGGTCCGCATGTCGCTTGTCAGTAAATCTCAGTTTATAAGTAAAAATGCAAGTTTATTATTCATATTCGTTTGAAATTTCGCACAGTTTAAGCTGTATACAAAGTATATAACTTGAAATAATTCATTTTTTTTTTGTTCAGGGAATCGAAGTCTCTCTTCGGGCTCGTTGCTTGTGGGTGGCAAGGCCCCAGCTTTACCTTTTGTGGTCGCGCTTCTAAGTCCGTTGGCGTACTGGCCTATTCTTGTTTGCATCCACGTGATGAGACCGCCATGTTGGTGTACAAAACAAAAGGAAAAGGCCCCACAAGTTTTGCATAATAACAGAGTAAAATTCCCGAAAGACATTTCACTGCATTGTTCTGTAAAGCAACATGGCCACCGTTGACGTCACACGCGAACCATTAATAACTCTGTAGCAGCTCTTTAATCTGTTCTTCTATACCTGCTGTTATGTGCTCACTTGGCAAAGGTGCCATCTTAGCTATAGCAGAAAGGAACATGGCTGATTGAGGGACATGATAATACGGCCTGTCGTGCGTGTAGTACTTTGCTGCCCATCTGGACATGCACCAATTACGTACTGAAGGGCTTCAGTTGCTCCTTCAGTCCTAAAAATTCCGTTAGATGTTTTTTTAACTCAGACTCTTTTATGATTGATATGTCCACTGGAACGCGGCCACGGTGGCTTTCGAGTGCGACTTCTTTCACTTTTTCGAAAGAAACTTACGATCACCTTTATAATTCCGTTCATGACTCGGCGGCATGGAAAAACAACGCTTCAGGTGACCGTACAGGCAACACATTCAGAACAGGCAGTGAAAATACTGCAGCACAACTGCAGCACTTGATTAAAGGCCACTGTTCGGGAAATGTGCCTGCGCTCCTGCCCGAAAAGGAGGAGAAACAGCCACCAAAGGATGACATTTCCTAAGCTAGAAACAAATCATACAAAATACTATTGAAATGTTTAAAAAAAAGGCATTACGCATTATTTCCGAATACAAACATTCCACAATGTCGGCCCTGTCGGTTGTCGGTTAATATTCTCCTGTCAGTAATTGGTATTTCCTTTCCCGTTTTGTCGGTAGTCAGTTATATTTATCGCCGTTTGTCGTTAGTCGGTTAACCCCATTCAGACCCTCGTTTAGGAATAACACCAAATGCACCGAGTGGGAAGAGGCAAGGAAGGGTAGGAGAAAGAGCAAAACAAGAGGATACTTTTTCTCATAAGTTCAACTTTGTTGGAAAGCTCCAGTGCAAGCACAGAGCCTCTTTAAAACTCACTAGAGGGCGAGCAAGAGAGGCTCTTCAGAAATAGTGTCAAGCCCTTTCAAGTCGCCGCAGCCCAAGAATCTGGGCTAGTCACTCTGGTCAAACAGGTTTAGGCAGCGCGCGCATCATGTTTTTGACAACACAAAGGTCAAATCGAGCCATCAGTACGAAAAGCAATATGGCGTTTACGAGTGCGATCGAGACTTGGCGTGGGTTAACCTGGGTTTGCAACGGTTTACGCATACTCAAAGAATGTACACGATTTCTGCAGAGTCATTTCTTTCTCGTCGAGGTAAGAAAGGCTCTTCTGGCAGGGTGCAGTGCAAGTTTATGTAAACACATTTTTTTGTTGCAGATTGGGGATCAGAGCGTGCTTGGTGTTGATGCCCCTGTTGGGTATCACGTGGTTTTTTGGTCTCTTGACACCAGTACACACTGCGTTTCTGTACGTTAATGTCATTCTGAACTCCACTCAGGTATGACTTATAATTGATTTTTAGAAGAATAGAATGAAATGAAAGTTGGAAAGATAATCGCGGCTAAATGAAAGAAATGTATATTTGAATTGCGATTTATGGACGAAAGATAGAAGTGATCCTCGCACACTTATCTGAACAATTTAAGAAATTATCTCTTATAGACACCTGAAAAATTCAACGGGATTCGAACTCATGACTTCTGCGATGCCGATGCAATACTCTACCAACCGAGCGATGAAGCCACACAGTGGGGAGACGTCCTGTCACGGGAACAGCTGGGGCCCAACAGATTGACCTGCTCCTAACTGTAAGGCTTCATAGCTCAGTTGTTAGATCAGCATTGCGCCGGCATCGCAGAAGTCATGGGCTCGAATGCCGTTGGAAACAGCAGAATTTTTAAAGTGACAATCGCATCTCGCAGAATGCCTATTATTCTTGGGATATAAACTTGCGGCACAGTCAAAATTATAGATCTGCAAAATTAGAGGAGAAGCATGACCAGAATGACTCTTATGGTCTGAGATTACGCGCACTTACAGAATACACCCGTACGCGCGCCCCCGTAATGGAATACAGCTCAGCTCATTAACTTTTGGAGGAGCAGCTAAGAAACAAAGGCCTCGCAAGTCTTTGTTTATGCTATTGTTTCTAAGATCGCACTTCTTCGGTCGTGTTACAAGCTGGCGTTTAAAAGAGGGCCATCTCCAAACTGCTTCTGCATTTAGTTGAAGGTGGATATCGGGCAATCATTGTCAACAAACGGAGGAACCATATGAACTTATAATGGATGGGTCGGGTTTTCTAAGAGCTCTGAAAAGAGCTCCCGATCGCTGATATTTTCTTTTTCCTTCTTCATTGCACTATTTTGGTCGGCACGTGGAATGAACCAGAAGACACTTAACGATCAGTTTAAAATTCGCGGTTATTCGTGACCATTTCACGATCCACTGGTTTGATTGACAAGAATTGTTATGCAGCGATGGCCAGAAAACATTATAAAATAATTAGGATAGTGCGTGCACTCTCATTGGTCAATAGCTGTGTTTAAATGAGAGTGTGGAAACAGGGCTGTGACATCACACGAATTTTGATTGGTTATATGTCGTCAGACGCGCGTTTTGATTGGCTGGTAGGAAATATGAGCAAGAAATCAGTTTCGATCGAGAATCTTCCTTCATTTGTTACCTTCATTTGTCGAATTATCTTTGAGAAATATTTTATAAAAGCAATAGAGGACTTTTTTTTCCGTGCTTCCATAGCCTCATCTGAACACTGGGGGAAGTTGGGAGAATTCTCGACACTGTTGCAAAACCTGGACTGCGTCTCGGTTTTGCATAACTGTCTCGAATTCTCCCAACTCCCCTTGTGTTTAGATGAGGCTATTGAAACACGGAAAATGTCCTCTATTGCTTAAATAGCTCTCCCTCGAGATGCGCCATTTTTCAAAAGTATGTTTCATTAGTAGTTTTGAAACCGAAAAGAACAGTGGTTCTCGTTCACCAATTCTTTGAATTAAAACGGATTCTGCTCAAGAAAAGGTACATCTTCCATTTACCGCGCGTGAAAATGTGGAAGGCCGTGACAAGATTTAGAAAATCGCTCTCTTAAAAAACGGTCTTTATACTGAAATTACACTGCGAGCAGTTTGTTTCTCCTACGCTTCCCGAGAGAGAAACCACTGCGAGCAACCGTTTGATTTTCCATCGAGCATGTGCAAAGTACGTCACATCCCACGTGATGTATTTGACATCACTTCGTCTTATTTCGCGGGAAATCTCTACACAGCAGGCTCGCCCAAACGCAGCAGTTACGTAGCTGAACGCACGCGCAAGCGCCAAAACAAGTTTACTAACTCGTTTTACCGGTACAAATTTAATTTATTCGTCCTTAGCGCTGGACGGCGGCTCACTCAAAGAAATTAACGGTTGCTCGCAGTGGTTTCTCTCTCGGGAAGCGTAGGAGAAACCAACTACTCGCAGGGTATACTGAAATAGGTAATTTTTTCACAATTTTCAAGTTTAAAAAAGAACAGTGCTTACACTTTCTTCAGGAGCCCATCTGGAGCGTACAACTTCCACACAGCGTCTGTGAAACGGCGTTTTCACAAGTAGGTTTATTTTTAGACTAGCCCTTCCAGCGAATTAGGTCAAAAAAACAAAGGCAGTTCCGGTTCGGGACCCTATGACGTCAGCTTAATTTCTTGTAATTGGTCATCGGGCTCCTGTGGGAGTCTCATTCGCGGGAAATTCAATCTAAAAATAAATTGGTCTGTGAAAACGCCGTTACACAAACACAGTAGAGTTGTAGGCTCCGGGTGATGGGTTCCTGGTTTCTTAAATTCTCTTGTATAAGTTAAATGTGTAGATAGAACCTGCTCTTCAAAAAGCCCCGCGTGAAAGTTAGGATTACGACTTCTGGAATCAGACAAGCGAGTTTTACAAGCACGACTCGGCCAATTTGGGCCCTTCTTCTCTTATTCTGGCCTATTCACAGCGGGATCGTATTCAAATTTGCCGCCTCGGTGATCATGAATATGTATAGGTATCATCATGATGATTTCGAGTGCAATTTTGGAATAAATAAGCACTAATAAATTTTTTCAAAGGTGACCAAAATTGCACAAGACCGTAGGGTGAGTGCAATTTGTAGACTTTGAAAATTTACAAGTGCTTATTTATTCCAAATTGCACGACGAGAAAATCATGTGATTACTTACTAATAATAGACATGAAAAAATTCGAGATGGTTAAGGTGATTCCTTAATAATAGAACTTGTCGTAAGATTTTCTTTAAACCTTTCTCGATTGTTCCCTACATTATGGTGACTCGAAATGTGCAATTAAAAAAAAATAGGTCACCGAGCTCGTTTGGGAGAGATATAACCTACTCAAGTTACTCATTTAATCAGTGCGACTTCCTATATCAAAGACACATTTGTTCCCATCGGTTCACGCAACGTTTTGCAGAAACAGGAAGCACAGCTTTGACGTAATTCACGTGTATTGAATTGTTCGAAAAGGAATAATTTAATGTTTGTTTTATGGCACACACGTCTTGAAAAGGCACTGACTACAAATATTCCTCTGGTGCATGATCTCGAGGAGACAATTTTGTGTCCACGAGTGATGGCTACGAATACTTTTTTCCCCTGTAACTTTTTTTTTTTCTGACGTGAATTTTTGAAAATGTTTTCACAGCACAAACAGGAGGAATAAGAGAATATAAATTATGCCAAACAAAAGATAGGTCACCAACCCCGTTTAGGAGAAAACAGAAAGCAAACCAAGCTCGACCCCCTTCAACAACACGTCTCCCCGACAGCGCGCGGTTTCACTTTTCACTCTCGGACTAAAATGACACTTTAGCATCATAAAGGCTATCTCTCTCCTTTTTGTTTTGCGACAGTCTAAAAAGTTTCTTGTTTTTCTCTTTACTGCTGTGCTCTGAAAACGGCCATTCTTCTTTCTAGCGAGCTTTCCCGCACGAAAGGTCGCCATTTTGAAATGTTTTTGGCCACGTTCGATTCTCGGTTTTCACATGACGTCACGGCCGCCATGTTGGAGCCCCTAAACAAAGAAACGGCGGCGGCCATGTTGAAGCCCTGACCAAATCCTCCGGGAATTCAATTATATTATTATGCAAACGTCTCTTTTGTTTCACGGTTGAAAAACATGGCTGTTGATCACGTGAGTGAAAAACCAGCAATATGCCAATATTCACACATGGTACCAGTCTTTATGGTTAAATTCAACTTTGTTTTGTTTTTAGAAATATCCGTTGAGACTTGTGAGACAAAGAAAACAGAACTGAGCCGTGAAAATTGACCATAAAGCCTTTTAGCCATGCCTGAATACGAACGTGTCCTGCGCTGTGTTATGCGCAGAACAGGATGCGCAGTGCATTATTAGGGAATCCACTTAAGCAGAAGAAACGCACGCGTATCACGCAATCAGGGAAAAATTACGCAATAAATTGCGCCATCCAGGGGCGCGCGCTTGATTTGAAAACAAAAGATTTGATTAGTTTTGACCAAACCCTATTGTTTATTAGCCAATCATAATTCAGAATTTCGATGTGTAATTTGCACTGGTATTACACTTTTTTTATATTTCAAATTAATTCTACTTTCAACTGAAGATGGTCGTTGCACGACCGAAACATGTCTTGCAAATTTGATTTCAAATGTGTCGTCACTCTTATAAAAATATTTTAATGTTGTCCACACATTCTGCGCGATGGCTTAAATTGTCCATTAAGTGCGAGGAGGCCCTTCTATAATTGTAGTTAGTTGAGCAAATAAAAGGAAGCGCAGAAAATCTAGCCTTGAACGGGATTCGGCCCAGTGGTTAGGGCGCTTGTCTTGAGATCCGTGGATCCCGAGTTCAAGACCCGTTCTGGCCACTGGTTGAAGTGGTTTGTGGTAGTCCTCTGGTTTAACTTCTCAGCTGCACTTGTAAATAGTCTACTATCTTGCCTCCGTCCAGTTAGGGCTCTTAACAGTTGTTGTTGTTGTTCTGTTCTGCTCGTTTCGTTTATTATGTTTCAATATCTGTGTTTTCACGACAGCCGTTGACTCGCTTAACATTCCTGAAAATGGTTTGTTTGCAGACTTCGTTAAGCGACTTAAAAATGATACGTGCTTTCGCGTTAAATGAGAAAAGAGCACGTGCCAATAAAAATAATACGCCTGTTGTATTTCCGATTTGAATAACCGCAAGTGATTCCTCATTGGCCGTAAGTAATTGCCAACTCGCTTAAGCTACCTGGTTGATGGCTTAAATTTATTGAAAATTCTATAGAAATTTGCCGACTCGCTTAATTAACTTTAAGCGAGTTGGGCAAGGAACTGTTTTCACGGAATTTTCGGTTGCCCCTCGCTAAGAGACCTGAAAAACCGCTCGTGAAAACACGGCCAATGGACCTGAAAAGCCCCTCTGGGAAATTGTCAATTAATTATGTATTGTAGTGTGTATTCAAACCCCCGTGACCGTGCAGTTGCGTTCCACTTTATTCTTTGATCGCATTCACATGAAGATGACCATGTTGGTGCCAAAACAAGAGAAAACTACAATAATGGACCATATTCGTATTCTCAGTATTGGACTGGAACTACCGTGCAATGGAGGCTAATGCGGGGGAATCTTTTCAAATGCAAATGATTTTTAATATATTCCCCCGCATTAGCCCATTGCAAGCTATTTCCAGTCCAATCCTGGGAATACGAATATGGTCTATTGCAGCATAATAATTGGGTCAAATTCCCAGACTTTTTCATTATTGTTCTTCCACTAACATGGCCGCCATGACGTCAAAATTCGACTGAGAAAATGCTTTTGATAGAATTATTTGATGACAATTCAACCTGATCCTGTAGTAATTCCTAGTGTAATTCTTTCATTCTTTCCCAAAGGGGTTCTTCATTTTTGCTTTTCATTGCTGGCCAAAAATAAAGAGGTAAGACAGAGTTACTTAAGGTTTTTGAATTGTAATTTTCAGTAAATTATACAAAAATACTGTAATTCCAATGCTTTGCCAAATTTTTCGAAGTGACTCTCTTCATTTCATTTCCCGGAGGTAACATGTGACGTCTCTTCTAGTACAATCGCGAAAATGCTCCATTTCCACAATTTAGATCCTAGTAGTCAGTATATATGGCGGGACAATTAATTGGCCACTTTGAGGTCGCGCGGGAGAGACAGGGTCGAGAGTCTTATTGAATTGCTTTGTGGGAGTGTTTTGGGGAAGAGCCAGTTTGATCTGCAAAGCAAAAAGACTTTCGTATACTTGTACGATAACGATTAACTATCTTTATAATTTAGTAAGTAAACGTCGCATGTACCTCAAACTCACTGACCTTTTGATCAAATCTTTTCGTTTTCGGGACAATTTTGCACCTTGGCTAGCGAGCCATCATTGTACAATATTCTGGTGGTTTAGGCACAGGCAGCCCAAGCTCGGTATACGATTTATAGCCTTTATATGGGAAAATTAACTTTGAGCTTATAAATGCTAAAATAAGCTGTAAATGTAGAAATAAACTTCACTTACCCCTACGTACAGTTGTCCTCGTCTTTTCTGTGCAAACGGAGGACAAACTTGTGTCCGTTATAGACGGGTTTGTGCTTTCGAATTTTTACGATGTCGTTAGTTGTCATTTCCCCTCATAAAGAGAAGAAAGGCTGGTGACTCGCGGCAAGCTCATCCCACAAATTGCTCTCGTATCACAAAGCAACGGTCCGAATCGCCATAAAAACACCACAGCCTTAAGGCCAGATAAATTTCCTATCACATCAGCTCAACTCCCGGACCACACAGCGATTTTTGGCGGATAAATTCCAAATAATGTGCAACTTTCTATAATCTTCCCATGCGTTCAGCTAGATGTGTGGCTACGGCCGTTATAGCTTGGTGGCGATCGTATACATTCTGCCTTCTCATTCACTGGACAATTTGAAACACTTGGCCAATGAGAGAGCAATTTGTGGGATGATATCGCCACGAGTCACCAGCCTTTCTTCTCTTTATGAGGGAAAATGACAACCAAAGGCATCGTAAAAATTCGAAAGCCACAGACCCGTCTAAAATGGACACAGTTTGCCCTCCGAGTGCACAGAAAAGACGAGGACAACTGTACGTAGAAGTAAGTGAAGTTTATTTGCACATTTACAGCCTATTTTAGCATTTATAGGTTCAAAGTTAATTTTCCCATACAAAGTCTAAAATAGTATACCGCGCTTGGGTTGCCTGTGGTTTAGGTAGGAAGCTCAGCTCCAGGTATATTGTTTTCTTGTAATTTGAGTTCTTGCTCGCGCACACACAATGAAATGAGTCTCCCAATGCGTTCACAGTGCAATTCAACAAGGCTAACATTAACGATAAACTTTTTTTTTTCTGATATAGATCACGGATGTCTACATCGACGGAAGAAAGAAAGCCACAAAACAGCAACAAACTCAATCAACACACACATGACACCTCGTCTGGAATCGAACCCGGGGTACATTGGCGGGAAGCGAGCCATCGTCATCATAACTTTAATTACCTTCGGATTTTAGAGTAGCTTGATTTAGCTTATATCATCGAGAATTTACCCCTCCCTACCATGATACACCACATAGGACAGGCCGCAACACCAGGAACTTCATGCTCTACTCTCTGCGAGTAGTGTGTAGGTTATTTTTGCCCGACAGGGGCCCTTTACCCGGAGCCTCCATCTTCCATATTAACACTCTAAGTCAACCCTTTCCCGTATCTTTTTATTTTTACAAAAAACACCTCCAAGGGGGGCTTTAGTGGGTGTTTTCACAATAGCCAATCATAACAGACCAATAGTCAGCCATTTATTACGTCACATACGTATGTGATGTATGTAAGCCACTTCACGTATGTTCTCAGTCACATACGTCAAAATATAGTAGTTCTAAAAATAGAAAGATTCCCGCGGGACAGGGTTGACTCAAGGGTACAATACGTATGGAAGCTTTGGGTAACGGGATCCTGTGCAATTACCATTGCGCCAGCTCTGATCTCACGACTTCCTAGAGTCATCTCCGTTTAATTCCTGGATGCTTCGAATTGTTCGTAGAAGTTTAGCGATCTAGAATAACAAGGAAAGAGTTTAAAAAACGTACATTAGCGTCGTAGATCTTAAATTCCCTTATACGAGGAACCAACTGTCACAAACATGTTTTAGAAATGGCGCCTGCAGCCGCCGCCGTCGTCTTTCAGAAAGCCCTCCATGGCGTCGCAGCAACCGCAGAGGGAAACCTAATTCCTCAAGATGTTTTTTGTTAACATCAAACCTCGGTTGGATAACTTGTTTGATATCCAGCCCATTAAAACGCATGTTGTTTTATGGAAGAATAACAAGATTTTTGTTTAAGAGCTTAAACAAGATATGTTGAAAAAAACCATATCTCAGTGCGCGGCCATGCACTCTTTTAACTCCTTGAAAAAGCGAGCTTTCATTCGGTGCAAATCAGATTTTCTAACTGCATAAAAAAAAATAAAAATAAAAAGTAAAACATCTGTCACTTTAGTAGTACTTCCGACCTTCAAGATTTCAAAATTTTCAGGCGGAAATTTCTCCAGAACCGCCTACAAGTTAGCGTCGCCGGTGTTTGCTTGTTAGCCCCCCCCCCCCCCCCCCCCCCCCCCCCAAAAATATACCTCCGCCGTCCCTGTTCAACATGATCTCTCCTCTAAATGAACAATTATCGTTCATGATTCGTAATTTGCTTTGAATTTACTAGTATCGTTAATTTATGACACTGTGTCCCCAGGACTTGTGGTAGCAGAGAAAATAAGGAAAATAAAAAGTCGTATCCCATAGAATAATTCTGCTGAAGAGTAATTAGGCCTAAGCTAGAACAAGAATTTATAATAATAATTTAATTTTAATGTGCATTTTGGGGTTCTCGTATTTCCTAATGTGCTTCGTTTACTTGATTATAAAAAAAATCGTTAAATTGTATGGTAAATTTACTGTGCGTGTTATTCATACTGTACTGTAACCCGCCCTGCAATGTAGTTTTGACTTTTATTTTAAGTTATTGTGAAATGAATTAAAAATATCCAGTACATATTTTTGAAAAGAAAACTGTACAAGTCATAATTGACGATACAATAATAATAATTTGACTTTGGACAAAACGCAAGTGAAATTATTCCCTAATTTCACGGGTATACCACTTGATTAGCTATTAATAACATGGGTGACAAATTACTCGTTAATTTTCAAACCTGGACGCCATTTTAGCACTAAAAGTTGCCATGGCAACAATGTAATTTCACATGGGAAATTATAAATTAACGCTGAAATTTCGCACCAAAATTAAGGAGTAATTTCCACCCATGTTAGTATGTGTAATCAAATGGCGACGAGTGGGAAATTAGGAAATAATTTTACGCGCGTTTTGTCAAACGTTCTGCATCACTATTCTCCACGAGCCTTTAGGCGAAGGAAATTATCAGAATTTTGACAAAACGCAAGTGAAATTATTTTGGTCCTAGTTTTCACGAGAAAACCATTTGATTACCTTTTAATGTCGTGGTTTTTGACAAATTACGCTCACAACCCGCAATTGCGATAAAATCGTTCGAGTACTTTATCCGAGCTCTCGCTCGTGGAAGACTCATCTCCAGCTTTTTCTCACGGCTATTTGCGTTTCACACACCTCCACCACTGTCCAAAACGTCTCCCACCCAGCTGTACATTATGCTCTTTCACATATGTTAAATTTTCTCCGTGGCCCGCTTCTCTTTAATCATTCGTTAACTTCTTCAATGGTCACTGTCTTACATCCTAGAAACGCCATCTTGGCTCTGAATCGAGATACAAGAGATTGTTACCATGGCAATTTCGCGTAATTTCACCCCGTGAAATTATAAATTATAGCCTGAAATTTTCTGCGCCTAAATTAAGGAGTAAGTTTGTCACTAAGATATTATTATAAATAATAAGCACATATACCAATGCGCAATGATTGACATAGGAAATCCAGAGCTCCTTAGCCCCATCTCTAAGCCCAGCAAACCGTGGCATAATATTTAACAAATGCCGTCCTAAGAAAATATGTCTATAATATGAGCGCGTATAACAAAACGCCGCACCTGAGTAACAATGTCCTTAAGATGGCGCCTACACCACGCCATATCCCCAGTCTGTCCCATATCACGCATCTTCCTTATGGTGCGCTGTGAATTTCCATATGAGGGTAAGAGAAAGCCTAATGCGCAAGTGTAATGCCTACCACCGTGGTCCTCTTAGTTTTTAATGGCAGGAAACGCAAGCAAGTCAATCGCGCGTTATGATGTCTAAGATTGACGCCTCGAGTGGCTGACCGTCCATACAAAGTAGAAGGACACTTAGGCCGCGACAGCTAGGGTCTTCCTTGTGCCATAAGCATTGTTTGTGCCAAGTAGTAGTTAAAGTAGTAAGAGATTTTAAAGTACATATACGAGCACAATTACCCGAACGTTAACTGGCTTATTTTTGGAACGCACGAGCTCTGGTTTTTAGAAGCGAAGGATCGTAACCGGACGTTATATGTCATGGGTGTGAGATTAGCGCATTCCAAGGATGACTACCACACAACGCATTGGTTATGGCAAGTGTGTTAACCAAAGATTCTAGCGATAAATTGGAGGTATGAAGTGCCTCGCTGTATCTTTGGTTAACGTTACGAACGGCACACAACCTTCGTTTCGCGCGGATAGACCCAGACTAAAAATGTCGAGCGTTTTCGTGAAAAGGTCGGTCCGCGACGTTTTGTTGGAGGTCGCTTTAAGCTTGCCAAGGAACACCAGGCAAGCACAAGTTTCACGCAGATATATGTCTAGCTGTATATGCCGAAAGAGCGCGAGGACATTCTATGGGTCTGGCAGCAGCAACACGTCACAAAATGACTGAGACGTCCCATAACACCTGTACATGAGCTACACGAAGAAATTGAGCATTCTCGTGTGACTTCTTAGCGACTTAGATCGCGCTCGCGTGACGTAGTAAAATAAAAATTAATCAAGGCTAACCTGTGAGTCTGAAAATTTATTGTAATTATTTGCAGCACTTCTGGTCAAGAGCGATGAGATCACGTGCCCACACCGTTTGAGTGTTGTCCTTACAAATCCTCATACAACCCTACCCATGGTACAATTATTCCAGATGTGAATGGCCATTCGCCTTGCCCTTTTTTTGAACTGACTGCTCGATATTTCCGCGCGCTAACTATGCTAAAAACATATCTGGTCACACAGGTCTGTGGGTGGACCAGGCTCGCCCACTCATTGGTGTGTGCCTCGCCACGGTCTCCACTGGGTTAAGATTGGACATTCCTGGCAGATAAATCAGCTCACAAGGTGGCTGTGGTGGACTGTGCCAGTCGGTGCAATTGTGACATTGAAGCCACTTCACAAAGAGCCAGAGATAAACAAACCCATCATCTGGGTTCAGTCACTGTGTGCAACAGATACTGGAGTCAGTTTTGTCTTGGCCTGTCCTTTGTCCACTGATATTACCGTTATCCTGGCCAAGAATGTGCTGCTAGTCCAGCAAAAGCTAGAAGTACTCAAATGCGTGGCAAGCAGTTCAATGAAATTGGTCAATCAGAAAACAACGTCATATACCGTCTCGTTCGTCGCTCGGGTTAACAAGGTGGCCGCACTGATCTGCGAGCTAGGAGCGGGAGAGACAAAAGAAGAGGAAACAGCACACCTTGTGCGTAGCAGAATTGGAGAATGTACACGCACAGAACATTCAATATAACTTGGCGTCCCAGAAAGTGACAGACTGCGCTTTTTGGCCCTGGAAATGAAAAATGTACAATCGTGGGAGCATAGCTGACACTTAGTGAAACACGAGATTGCCTGGAAGTATGACAGCTTGGGAAGCCACCATGGGTCACACATCTTCTTGTTGGTAATGAGAGATCAACTCAAGAAAGAAGAGAAGCAAGATTGGGCTTTGCAGCTAGAAAGGAGAATAACGAAATTCTTTGATGAGGAGGACCAATAACGACAGGATAATTCTAATGAGACTCCCACTATCAGGAGGAAGCATGTATCCCACACCATCAGTGTATAAGGCCCTCAACAATGACCAACACAGAGGAGGTGAAGGAAGAGATCTACATTCAATTTACGTGAATCTAATCAGCGTGTACCTGACCTGATGACAGGCTGATACTCGCGGATCGGTTGGAGATTTTAATGCCAGAGTGTGGTTCGAACAAACCGACAAAAGTGGAAAGGAGTGCTAGGCCACAGTCATGGAGTACGCAGTAAAGTAAAACCGTAGACGTAAAGTAACCTATAATCTAATGTCGATAACTCATAACAGTAATTCAACTGACACACCTGAGGTCAACGGTGCGCCTCATTTTTACTCCCCCCCTCTCCATTCAGTGCTGCCCGTTTTTACGGGGTATTTCAAGCTAACTTAGCTACACGGAAAGGAAAGAAAGGTCGAAACAAGGATGC
This sequence comes from Montipora foliosa, assembly GCF_036669935.1. NCBI lineage: Eukaryota > Metazoa > Cnidaria > Anthozoa > Scleractinia > Acroporidae > Montipora > Montipora foliosa. The sequence goes on along the minus strand of NC_090869.1, from coordinate 72,104,027 downwards.
ACTAAATCCGGGCAATCGAACTCAAGACCTCTTGCACCAAGGCTGCGCACATAACCTACTGTGCCATCCTTGCTCCTTGCTCCCAATGCGACTGGAGAGCTTTTCTACTTGCAATAAATGTTCATATGCACAAACCTTGTGAGTAACCCAGGCACCTACCCAAGAAGACATGGATTGCATCGAAGATCCAAGCATTGGCACCTATTAGGCCTACAATCATAGTTTAGGCAGAGGGAACCAGAAGGGAGGTATATGGATACTAGAGCAATGTAGAGGCGCGGACTGTGGCACTGATCATTGTTTTCTGAGATCTAGATTAAGGATTTGTCAGACGAAAACGGCACGGCTTGCCAGGACGGCTGCTGAAACCACCCAACGGAAGCTTAAACACTCGTGCACTGAAAGGCCAAAAGAAGCAGGAAGAACTTACACAGGAAATGGATGAAAACTTGAAAGACTGTGGACAGCAACACTCAGAGAATGCCATAGAAGAGAAATGGGCAACACTGAAGCGGTATGGTGTATCAGACTTGCGAGTGATGTATCAGGCTATACCATTGATTAAGCTTGGATGAGCATGATGAACCAGCACCTGAAAGGAGACTACTAGAAGGCGAGGATTCAGGAAATACAGCTAGACATAAAACCTACAGTGTACACACGACTAAACAACCCAGGAAGTATCTCTCTGAGATCTAAAGAAGCTTCTAGTGCACGCGACCAGATTGTACGTGAACCCGTTGTAGCCATCAAGTTCCGGAAGAGCGGCGGAGATCTAACCCGCAAAGGGTCGTGGGTTCAATTCCCACCCTTGGTCCAGAGTTTTTTCCTGCTCTCATGTCCATTGGTGTTGGGGGTCCCAGATTTCCCACTCAGTAGGGCTAACGCTCACAATGGTTCATATGGGCTAGTGAAAACATAGTACTTCACGTTACACAACACTCTCTTCAGTTTATCCATATGATTGGGGACGTATCTCAGCTCTTTCGTGCAAAATACTGAATGTGCTGGTTTCTTTGTATATAATGCCCAATATTCTCCTTATAAAGCTGCTGACAAACAGTTTAACTGAGTGTCCTCATAACTCAGTTGGTAGAGCATCGCACTGGCATCGCGGAGGTCATGGGTTGAGGGGTTTCAATAAATTTTGGCACCAGTGGTTAGTTTAGCATAACAGGTGGGTATTATTTTTTGGCTGCTAAACTTTCTCCACATTGCTTGGTTTCAGTGAAAAGAACATCCTGAAATTTGTACTCCGGGCAGAACTTCTCTAGCCCGCGGGCCAGATTGCTCGCTCGAAGTCACCTGTACTATGGTGCAAATTATTTTCATTTTCATCGGAAAAACGGTCAGGTCGCTGTAATATTAGTTTTAGAGTGTTTCCCTTACATAAGTATATCTTGAATAACTCACCTTCTTGCAGTCCTTCTTTTTGCGAGACGACATCAATACATATACAAGGGGCACTTGTTTGGCAGCATCACCGGACCTGACGAATGCATTCACTGTCAACAGTTGGGTAAATGGCTGGCGGACGAGTTTGAATGTTCCGTCGATGTACCATGTTTTAGCTTTTGAAAGAAGTTCGAGCTGCCCTGCAACCGCAAATACCAGATGTCGCTGGTTCCTTGCTTCGACGTCTGCTTGTAGGAAGTCGTCGGGCAGGTGAGTCTCATCCAGGACGAAATCTAGGTCGACTGAATCTTCAGGCCTATGACGTTATCGCAGTCTGTTTGGCCGTCTGGCGGGTTTGGGGAGGGCATCACACGGCGCGGAGTTGATTTCGTGTAAGAGCACCTGTAATCTTCGCTGATTGCAGAGTGCCGGCTTGAAAACATGCTGAATCTTGGTGGCGGTACGGCACCGGTAGCGTGGGGTGGGGTGGGGGTGGTTGTGGAACTGTTTTTCCCGTCACAAATTGTCTACTTCTTTCTTTCACAGTATCTCTGCAGTAATTCCCTTTCGGGCGCACCGTACATTGCCAATAGGTGGTCTCTTTCCCGTGCTCCTTCACATTGTAGGCGAAGCCCTTGAGTCAATCAGCTTCATTTTTTGATGGATGGTCCCATCATCTATTATTCGGTAGATCAACTGCTCTGCTCTTCTTCTAATACAATGAGAGGGGTACGGGGTCACCTGACGCAAAAAAGGAGTAGTGTCTCAATAAAGAACACCAATAAATACTTGTGTTACTAGTCGAAGAACGACTGCTTGGAATATTCTTTAGGTAAGCCCTCCTCCGATCGCGAAAAAAAAAAAGAAAAATAGAACGACGACGGCTAATTTCTTTTTTTTTGTTTTTTTTTTCTTAAGAAAGACAGAGTCTGCCATCAACTTCAGTCGTTTTGTAAGAAAATTTAGAGGTTTTACTGAAGTAATCAAGGTTTACCTGAGTAACTCTCGTTGAGCGTTGATTGTTGTGATTCTTGTTCATCGCGCTGCAGATTATCAGGGGTGATTTCTAAACAAGGTAGAAAACCACACATCAGTATAAATTCATCGGCACCAACTCATCTAGGTGGAAATGTTCTAGTTAACGTTAAATAAGCTTCTTACGGTCGAGCATTCTACAACTGTACTGATATATACTGATGGGGGAAGTACCCGTGAAAGAGGTAAGTGTTAAAGCTAGCTTAGCTGGCTGAGTTTACTACTGAATTACTCATGGATTACTCAACGGTGGAGAAGGAGCAAAGTTTAAGGTTATAATACTCACCGGAGAAATTGCCTGCTGATGTTGCTAGGAGGTGGATACTCTGGAGAAAGATCTGCAAAGCAAAAATAAAACCACATTTTTATCGTTAACTGATTATCTCAGAATGAGGTTGCTGTTTTTTACTTTACCCTCTTATATATGGTTAACCGGATCAAAATTTATATGCCACCGACGAGGAAACAAGGAACAACTCGCGGTAATTTATACCACGTCTGATCCGAAGGAGAATGATGCCAACACGCTTTGTTCGCGTGGTTTAACAATAAACGACAAAAAACGCTGTAAAAGTTTTTTTATATGATAGATTAAACTAAGAGAACTTGATGTATTTTAGTGATATGTGTGAAAAATTCTTATAACTGAGATTGTTCCGCTTATTATTACTAGAATCTGTACTGTAGCCTGAACAGTTCAGTTCATAGCAACAAACAACGCTGAAATGAACACGATATTTTGAGTCCTTTGTTTAACTTCCTATTTGCATAGGTTAGTGGACACAACATTTTACGATTTACTTAAATTGTTGCGTTTCTTCAAATTTATACACTCGATAAAATTTCGGGCGACATGACTTAGGATTTCGGGCGACATGACTATGAATTTCGGGCAACATGACTCTGGTTCCGGGCTACTTCGGCTTCAGGTGAGATGACTTCCGAGCGACTTGACCGGTTACCTCACCGGTACTATCACAAAAACTTAGCACTGAGACTCACTTTGAAGAGGAGGAAATGGAAAATTGAGTTCAATCTTCTCTCGTGACAGGTTAAGACAATAACAACTACAGAGTTTTGTCAAGGACAAACCATGCGCTGGGTACCCTGGGTTCCAGAGGTTATTTTCTCGCTATGAAAAGAGCGAGTCACGAAGCGGCGAGGAAAACCTCTGGTACAGGCCGTTAAAAACCTCACTTCCATGCAAACCAACTTATTTTGATTGACTTCCAGAGTAAGAGTTTATTTTAGAAACTTGGGCAAACCGGTTTTATCCACGTCATAAAAATATTTGTGCAATTTTTACCGGTCACTCTACTGGGAAATTCTCACGGTGGAGTGAATTAATCGTTGTCACTGTCACGTAACAAAAAAAATAAAATCGAAACTGTTCAATGAAGTAAACCGAAAACTTGAAATGTTGTAAGAGACAAATTCATAAATCACCTCACCAGTACTCAAGTCTGTGCGATACATCGTTTCTGAGTTTTTTGTCGAAGCGTTTCACGCTTGTTACAAATGCAAACGTGCATTCAAGTCCTAGAATTAGAACTGAAAAAACTTGAAGAACTTTACGAGTCCCTGGAGCAGTTTCAATATGACTCGAGGCAATTGAGGTGTAAAGATGTCAGAAGCTCAGTCACACCTTCGTCAAATTCCCAAACAAAATCAGAGTGCTTGTTCAATTACGCCCCCTCTGAGGCCACCAACAGCAAACATTCATCCAGCGTCAACTTAACTGAAATCTGCCAGCCATGAATTTGTGATTATCGTGTCGCTATCGCTACTGTACCGTTCATAGTCTTCTTGTATTACACCAGTAAAAAACCGGTTTGATCGTCCCCCTCGACTTAACCAATGGCAATCCTTATAAAAAACGGTTTGTCGATCGACCAATGAAATCTCCAGGGTCAAAGGTTGACTCTGGAAGTGAAAGCGCAACGTGATTGGGGCGGCATGTTCAGAAAGGTTAACAGCCTGTACCAGAGGCTTTTCTCGCCGCTTCGTGACTCGCTCTTTTGTCGCTCTTTTCATGGCCAGAAAATAACCTCTGAAATCCAGGGTATGCGCTGGGGTGTGGGCTGGAGTTTCTTACCAGATGTCGTTGTTCAGGTGAGTTGATAGTTTTCCAAGCAACTTCTGTTGAGGATCTCTCATTCATTAGCCAAGTTGGGTCATTCGGGCACAAACTAAAACACTGGACAAAAGGAGTTAACAATAATCTAGCTTTAGAACAGTAACCTGAAAAGAACGCCAATAACACAATGCTGTGCAGGAAAGTAGATTTATATTTGACGTGCGGTTTACAGACGAAATGAAGAAGCGATGCTCGCACTTATCTAGACAATTTAAGCTATTGTCTCTCACTAGACTATTAAACCAAACTTCAAACCCAAAGTTCGATACGTTTAACGTTAATGTAGACCCCTCATTAGTGAATTTTCGCAACAACCACGGCTACGTCATGATCGCTTGCTTGATTTGTTAATATCGCTAAATTTGTTATTTTCGTTATTTTTGTTATATTTGTGGTGGCCCCTTCCCTTGTCTGCCTCGAAGAATTGTCATTCTTGCTGCTGCCATTTGCCTCATTCGTTACTTTTGTGATAATTGTTATTTTCGTTATTTTTGTTATAATTTTGGGGCCCCTTCCTTGTTTGCCTTGAAGAATTGTTATTCTTGCTGGTATCCCTTGCTTTATTTGTTATTTTCGCTAAATTTGTTATTTTCGTTATTTTTGTTATATTTGTAGGGCCTCCTTCGCTTGTCTGCGTTGAAGAATTGTTATTCTCAAACTCATTAATAATTCAGCAAGTGATAAACCAATTGCGTGCCCGCATTTAGGTCACATGGATGCACCTTGATACCGCGGTAAAGAACAGCGTGTTTGGAAATCAATTAGAAAAAGCAATACACAACTTAAACAAAGCTTTATTAATTCTATTTTTTGCTGTTTACATTTACGTTTACAGTGCAATTCAACTTCTTGGACGAATTTTGTGAGCCAATAGTTTAGGGAAAGACTATCCAGGTCGTCCAACTTCTCTTCGAGATTTTGCACACGATGGAGATCGTAATCTTTGAACACGCTTCCCGGGGCAATTATACTGAAGTTTTGCTCGCGCGCTGCTTGCCATGTTCTGAAAACCTCAACGACCCACTTGTCTTTGTACTGTGTACTTTTAGGCTTGGACTGTACAAGCAAAGAATCTTCTTCTTGCACACTTTTGGGCGGTCGAAACCGGCAAGATTCATCCTCAGCTAACCCGTCCTTGTTTCGGAACTAGCAGGGCGCCACTGAATGCAAATTGTGACTACTTGAAATAAACAAGCTTCAGTTGTGAAAAACACAGACATTATCATCACAAACTGTGCGCTGATTAAACAGCTTTTGTCATTTTTTTTGTTCTTTTGTTTTCTTTTGTTTGCAATTAGGCGCCGATTGGGAAGCCATTTCAAAAACTCGTGCTTCGTGTTTTACCGGGGTTTCCAAACACTCGAAAACAATAAAAGCCCTCGGCATAACGGCCTCGGGCTTTCATCAGTTTTCTAGTGTTTGCAAACCCGGTAAAACACTCGCACTTACTTTTGAAATATAAACCTTATTCATAAATGGCGGTCACATTTATAATTCTTTTGTCCACGTGCAAATTACCCTACCAAGCCTCATTTTAGAGCAAGAATTCTTTTCAATTCACTGTATGGTATCGAGGCTTGGTAGGCTAATTTGCACTTCGACAAAAGCATTATAAATTGGCCGCCATTTATGAATACGGTCTATTACTTCTTGCAGCTATCCCTTGCTTCATTTGTTATTTTTGGTATATTCGTTTTTGTTATATTTGTGGGCCCCCCTTCCCTTGTCTGCCTTGAAGAATTGTTATTCTTGTTGGTATCTCTTGCTTGATATGTTATTTTAATTTGCTAAATTTGTTATTTTCCTTATTTTTGTTATAGTTGTGGGCCCCCCTTCCCTTCTCTGCCTTAAAGAATTGTTATTCTTACTGCTGTCGTTTGCTTCATTTGTTATTTTTGCGACTGTATTTGTTATTTTCGTTAATACCTAACAAATGTTTTGTCATCTTTGTTATTCTTGCAATTGCGTACATTTCTGGACATATCTCTCTTTACTCGGCTCCGAGAGGTTTTTTCTGTGGGTTGTCCGGTTTTCCTCTCTCCCTCCTAGATCCGCCCCTGTCCCTGTTTCACTTGAAAACGTGAAAAAGATATGTAGAAGCCATTTTCATGACATCAAGGTGTTTACTAATGGACTTTCGCAAGTTTCGACCAAAAATCGTTAAGAACGCCGTAACAGTGCTCCTTCAATCGCACAAATTACCACAGAGCTCTGCATAGAACCACGGTTGATTGGAGGTTTCCACGTGACGTCATCGCAGCCATGTCGGTGGACGAAAACAAAAGACCTGTCATCAGCTTCTTTTGTTCGTCCACAAGAAGTCGTACATTTCTCTATTGTTATTGGTGTCTATAGAGGTTCGTTAAAAGCGTCCCATTGACAAATCATCCCCCACGCTTTTTATTGTGCGTCGTCGCGTTTAACTTGTATATCTGCGAATTAATTTTCTCGAATATAGTGTCGATATGGCCAGACAAACACACAAAGGGCAATTTCCATAGTGTGACATTTGTGAAATGAGCTAAGCGGGATTTCCGTGAAGTTGAAATTGAGACTGAGAAGGCAGACGTTATTGCAGGTGTTCGCAGCTGCTAGAGTCGTTTGGCTGGGTATTAAACTAAACTTGGGTTTTCTGTAAAAAAAAAATTTGGTTTATTTAATAAAAAATCGATGTTTTTTGACAATATTTTTTATGCCATTCCTCTTAGTTTTTTACCCCAAATCTATCTCAATAAATTTGAGATAATTTGACACGCTGATCTGGATCCGGATGGAATTCCCCATTCGGGAGTTCTAGCTCACCATCTGTAGAAACTAGGGACCAACGTATTTCTCCTTGCAAATTGTAAATGACCAGCACCAAAGAATCTTTTAGTAATAAACCCTTTGGAATTTCACGAAGATGTTTTCTCTCTAGACGAAGCACGCATCGGTTCGACCATTTCTGTTTTGAATAGTTTTGAGGAAATAGCAGTTTGAGTTCACACTCATGTCTCTTATAAACTGAAAACCCTTTTTATACGAACGTTTAGGCTGTATTAAGCAAAATTTTAAGAACATAAAAAGAATATATCCGGTTAGTTGACAACAACGTCTTTATTTGGCTTATTTGTTTTTCGTGATGAGCGTGTTCTTATTGGATGATACACTTAAGAACAATCACTTTGTAGTCCAACCACACAACTGCAAGAGCATTTTCGGGCACAAACATCAAATAGCAAAAAAAAAATAAAATAAAATAAGGACGCTCAGCCTCAGCATCAAAATTCGACGTTCTTACAAAAAAGAGTGTGGTTCGCATATGTTATTGGTAGTGGTAATTAAAAGCCGTCAACTGGAGCCGTCAATTTGCGTGTGTGTTCAACAGCCGACGAAGGCTCACCGCTGGTAATGTTTTCGAAGTAATTAAGGAAAACAAAATCT
>NC_090869.1:72081037-72091037 GCF_036669935.1 Montipora foliosa | reverse complement strand
TTGTTTGGGGCAGTCTCATCACCTACTTTGAAGATAAGAATTACTTTGGTCGTTTTTTTGAGACGTTCCAGACAGGTGTGCGCTCAAATGTGAAAGTGTGAAAAAAGCGTTCTGCTTAATGTCGAGGTTTGAGGGCAAGCGTTTCCTTCCCTCCTCTCCCCCTCCTTCCTCTCTTCATTTTTTGCTCGGTCAAAAGTTCTCTTCGGTGAAACCCAACGGAAACGCTTCAGTACTCGGGCTAATTTCTTGCTTGCACGAGTTAAAGCTCGAATACTGTTTCTATATAATTTATAATTATCAAGTTATTGGCGATAAAAAGTTCGTTCTTTTTCCGTATAGCTGTTTTTCTTTCCTTTGTTATCCATGGTTTCATAAATTGTCTACTTTTCCTTTTAGGCCGAAGGCAGACTGAACCAAATTCCCAAAGTAATAATGGCGGGGCAGACAAATTCACTTCTACCACTGTTCCGAAGTCTGACGGCGATGCCGAACAAACGGGTAAGGATAACTCTGGCAGAGAGGACGGCGTACTCGAGTCTTTTGGTTTAAAGCAGATATATCAGCTATTAGTATCACCCAACTAGTGGACTAATGCAAATCCTGCATTTTGATTGGCTACGCTACTAGAGGACTGTTAGTAATAGTCCTCGATTAGCGAAAAGCGTGAGGCTTTCTTTTGTTTATTTCCCAACTAAATATTTCTTTAATTTGCATTTGCTAACTTTATTATTTGCCTTTTCTGTCCAAGTGCCACGGGTGAATAGCCCATTCGGCTTCGCCTCATGGGCTATTGACCCGTAGCCCTTGCGGGCTGCAGGTCTAAGAGACCATATTCGTATTCTCGGTATTGGACTGGAACTAGCTTCCAATGGAGGCTAATGCGGGGGGAATATTTTCAAATGCAAATACTTTCTAATATATTTCCCCGCATTAGCCTCCATTGCAAGCTAGTTCCAGTCCAATACCGGGAATACGAATATGGTCTATTGTTAATCATTTTAGTTACCTCAAAATGGTGCTTGCAATATTTTCTCAGGCTTTACATTCAATTGTTTATTCACGGTAAAATTACATAGTACTGGAAATCAACCCCATCATTGAACTAGCAGCAATGGGCACTGGCGTCTCGTCTTTAAAACAGAGGGAAGTCCATGAGATGTCCTGGCCGGTTTTTACTGCCTGTCCATACGTGGCCCTTTCAACACCACTTAATTATTAGAGGGTAACGTAAAGTGCTAGTTTTTTACCCATATGAATCACGTAAGCGTTATCCCTATTAATAGAAATGGGCCCACTCAGGGACAGAGAAAAACTCTGACCAAGGTGGGAATTGAACCTTGCAGCTCAGTCGGTAAAGCAGCGGTGATCTAACTTGAAAGTCGTGGGTTCAATTCCCACCCTGGTCAGAGTTTGCAAAAACGTAACCGTTCTTGGCAGGAGGTGATGGTGCGCAAGAGATGCAGTCAAATTCTTCCACTACCGCGTTGATTTTTCAATTGAGGGCATTGTTCTAACAAACTGGTGACATGAGAAAAAAAATACTAGTACTTTTATAGTGTAAATCCCTTCTCCGATGGATCGAAATCGCAGCGATATGATTGGTGAATGTTAATGTTGTTTACAATCCTTTGTTGAATGAACTTTCGTGCCCTTTTGAATGATATGTTAATGAAAAGTGTGAAAACGGCGTTCTGCGCAATGTCGAGGCTCCCACCCTGGTCAGAGTTTGCAAAAACGTAACCCTTCCTTGCAGCGACATAATTGATGAATGCTAATGTTGTTTACAATCCTTTGTCAAATGAACTATCATGTCCTTTTGAACGATATGTTAATGAAAAGTCGCACCTCCTTTAGTATAGGCCGCAAGAGTCACAAGAAAACACAAAGACCGTAAACGGTGGTTTAACGAGGTTCTACAAGGATTTTTGAACTATTCAGTTTTACAGCTTGTACATATGAATCGTAGGCGAACTGACATATTGGACGTAGGCGAACCGATTTTCAGACGTAGACGAACAAACGGTAGGCGAAACGGCGGGTTACCTGATAACCAAGTGAACTCATTCATGTTGCCGTTCAGATTGAAGATGCGCAAAGCAATGATACCCCTGTTAATGTCTTAAATGGTAGTAGCCAAAACACGGGGTCGGGGTGTCTTTTCTTTCAAAATTTTTTTTTTTTTTTTGTTATTTGCCTGTACTGTTATTTTCGAATGTTTCCTTCATTTATTGTGGAAATTAGTCAAAAAGCAAGATGCTCTATAAAAGCGTACACTGGGCTGCCTGTAGTACGTGTTACACAAAAATAGAAGGCATTGAATTGGGTGGTATTGAACTGCAGCGTTCCAATTAATTTTTTCAAGTGGGGGGTTATTAAAACCATGTCGCGCCGGCAGGGGCCCTTTCGCTCACACGTTCACACCTTTAATTATTTTGTAATATCCTGTCCCATTTTGAGGTCTTTTACTTTTTTAAGCTTTGGTAATAAATTCAGTTTAAAGATAACAAACACGCTCTTGAGTAAAGGTGCACGTGATCACCTTGTGTCAACTGATTAAACTAAGGGAAAGAATGTTAATCGTTCGTTATTTTCAGAGTAAAACAACGTACTTTTTAGCCAAGAGACTTCCGTCTTTGGTTTTTTAATTTTGTTGCAATATTTAACTGAATATTTACATTTCATCTGTCGGGTCAGGAAGCCTTCTTTGTCGGGTTCCTGGGAAATGCATTGTTGGTTTTCACTCAAGTGATTTACAGCCATGTTTTTCAACGAAAACAAAAGAAAACGTTTGCATAATAATAGAGTTCAATTCCCAGAGGATTGGGTCGGTACACAAATATGGCCGCCGTTTCTTTGTTTAGGGGCACAAACATGGCGGCTGTGACGTCATGTGAAAACCGAGAATTTATTGTGACTTCAGGGTGAACTATTTTACACAATCGCGAGGTTGAGCGACCATGTTATTGATACAAAAACAGACTGACAAGCACAAAAGCAGAAGAAATGGTTCATAAATATGAAGTTTGTTACTATCTGAATGTTTTTGTGTTAGAGTAAAGGGAAATATTGTCACGCAAATGATGTAATTTCATGACACTCAAAATTCGTAAAAAGCGTGAGTTTCATGCAAACAATCTTCGCACTAGTTAGTGGTAGTAATAAATTGGATTAACCAGGAAGTTAAAGAAATATTGTCGCTTTCCCAAATAAAGTCCATTTTACACTACAATGACAAAATCATTTGTCAGAGAAATAAAATTCCTGTCTCCTCGCGTATCACATTTCAACGCGCGTATGCAAATTTGTTAACTCATTTTCACCGCGTCCTGATTCCCGCGAATTTTTTTTTTCTCAAATATCAACAAAAATATTACCTCTCGTCAAGCGTTGCATCTTTTTTGTTTAAATAACCGATAAAAATAAATATTTTTTAACGATCTGTCTGTAGATATTTTTCATAACTTAATATCTGTCAAAATTTGTACAACAATCAAAACACAAAAATAGCAACGCACGCAACAAATTTAGTCGCATTTACCTCTTTGTCGAATTCTCATGCTTAACAAAGGAATTTTTAGTTATTGTGAAAATCTTTCTCTATTCGTTAGCAATCACCCTTACAAATTTCAGGGAAATCTACCAGTCCGCGAATATTTTACGAGTTTTTTTTTCAATGGATGTCATATTAAATAAATATAAATATTGCTAGTGCTAATCACCCTTACTTGCAGTCGAGAACTGAATTGCGAAGCGCGCGGCTCACGACATCGGGCTGAAAGCAAACAAAGGCGCCTCTGGCTGCCGCTATACAGTCCATGTTTGATGTCGGAGCACAGCACCACAGCTAGATGTCAATTAGCTGTGAGTCGATTTTGATGAGGATGGAAGAAAACCGGAGTACCCGGAGAAAAACCCTCGAGTCAGGTTGAGATCGACTGAAACTCAGCCCACATGCTGGTCGAGGCCAGAATTGAACCCCGGCTCGCAGTGGTGGGAGGCCCGATAGATAACCACTAAGCCACCACAGATGCTATGCATAATCGGGCAAGTTCGGGCGATCAAGTTGCGCGAGTGACCCGTTATATTGCCATAAAAACTATCTAGTTAAGCTCCCATATTACAAAACATGATTCATGATGATCCCTGGTGCACACAGGAGAACATTTAAATAACCTACAATGGCGTCGAAAGTCATTGTACCCGGCATGGCGTTAAACAAAATATACCCTTATGGAGCTCAAGAATGGAACATCCATTGGATAAACAAGACAGGTGGTGACAAATAAATATTTGGAATCTTAAAAGCGACGAGTAATGGACTTCGACAACAACCATCGCCCGTTGAGCCGAAATCAAAGTGAGCAGTATTTCTAATATTTTACCAAGTGTGCTGTTATGTAGAAAACTGAAACCAAATTGAAAATTCTCTGGTAACTTATGGGTTCAACAAAGACAGATAAGGAATAGAACACCTTAAGTGGATCTGTGATCTCTGCTGTCTGGTTTTTTGTATCTGCACAGTCTTCAGGTAAAATGAATCATTGGAAAGGTGACAGCCAAGAATTATTTGAAGGAAAGCTTGTCGTCTATTTTTTGCTTCATTATTCAAGGAAAAGGTTTGATCCTTTTTTTCTTTTGTTGCAATTACGTATGGTAATTTGACACGATTGCAAATATGTTGCTTGTTTCAAAAAATATTTCGCTGGAAAGGCTGCCCTTTATGAATTCATCATGTTTGGTAATACACGAGCTTAACTGGATAGTTTTTATGGCAATGGTAAAGCATTTTCCTATCAAAATGAAGTTAGCGTCTTTTTGTTGTGGGTGCGTTTTTTTGGGAAAATCCAAAAACTGATTGCTGATCTCGGATCAATGGATTATTCAGCGCCGAAAAAACGCAAAATCCGAAAAAGGATTCTTAAATAAAAATTCCATAAGAAAAAAATACTTTAACGATAGATAAAAAGAAATGACGAAAAACATACTTTTTTCAATGTAGGAAAGGTGTAGTTTAGTGTAATTTCTGGTGTGAAATTTACAGGAAACCTAATTCATGTCTTCGATCGTTACGGTAAAAATGGCGTGAGAAAAACATTTGGTCTGAACTGTCACGTACGGTAGCTGTTGCGTATTATTTTTTGCATGGGAAACCACTTATCAAAAAAACTTTTTTCAAATCATTTCCCAAAGAAAAACGCTGAGGTACAGTGATCAATCTCAAAAATCCTGATTTAGATTTAATCCGAAGTATGCTCCTCGAGTGTCGATACTTTGGATTCATGATCCGCTTTTGGATTTCGCCAAAAAAACGCAAAATCCGTTTTTGGATTCAAGAATCCGTTTTCGGATTTTCCCACAAAAACACACCCTTAATTAAATATACCATCCCTCGCGAGGTTGTATTTATCGTCTACCGTAAACTTGATTTCCACTCTCAAAATTACTGTTTACGTCTGTGATGCAGGCTAAATTACCTCCAGAACCTACTTTTCGTGTATAATAAGCATTTAGAATGATGTTCTTGTCTTGTGGTGATACTTGACGATTCGGGTCACACGCAAAAACTTGATCGCCCGAAATTGCCCAATTATGCATAACATCCATCTGGCCTTTTGTCATCCCATTGCAAAAACTCATAAAATATTCGCAGACCGGTCGATTTCTCTGAAATTTGAAACTAAATGTGTCACGTGCGTTGCTATTTTTGTTTTAATTGTTGTGCAAATTTTGACAGAGAATATTAAATTATGAAAAAATATCTACGGATAGATCGTTAAAAAATCTTTATTTTTAGCGGTTATTTGAAAGATGCAACTCTTGACGAGAAATAATATCTTTGTTAATATTTGAAAAAAAAAAAAATTCGCGGCAATATCAGTAAGTTCCCACTGAGCCATCGAAGCAACTCTGATCACGTGATGGTTTGCTACATTTATCTTTTCGTGATCACATCTCTCCCACTGCCCGCCTCCCCCTCTCACCTCCCTCTCCCCCCCCCCCCCCCTCGGGATTCCAATTTTATTCCTCTAAGTATTTCCAAACTCCCGTACGGCGATTAGAAATCTAACTCTTCTCTCTTCTCTGAGCGCTCGCTAGACCACTCTTTGCTCACAATATAAGCTATAGCAAATCCTTTTCGCCCGCGATGATTGATAAAGTGGACAGACGATTTTTTTCTTGAGAACGGGAAGCTTTAAAGGTAAGGAGAATTTTCTAAGTTATTTTTAGATCTTGTTCCGGTCTCATGTGTTTCACTGTAAGCATTTAATATTGCATCGAACGAATACTCCAATGGATCTGTTTTTCTTGCGAACCATTTTGTTCAGTCGTTCCAAAACATTTTGTGAATTGAACCAATGTCTTCAACTGGCCATTGTGTCAAATATTTTGCGAATCGAACCAGTGTGTTCAATCGGCCATTAGCTGCCATTGTGCCAAGCATTTAAGCTTAGCAATAGAATGTTTTCACATGACGCCATCAAATTATAAAATCTGATTTTTTAATCTATACCAGGTAAAAAATTACCTAGAAGTAAATCTTTTACAAGTTTTAGGCACCGTAGCGTTTTTCATAGCATTTGGAATTTTCAAATTTCGCCTTGCGTGACACCAAGACATTAACTGAGACAAAGCTGTCTGGTTCAAAAAACGGTTTTGCCTTGTGATTTTTGGCAAATTAAGCATGAAAAGCTGTAGAAGACATGTTTATACCCATTTAGTTCAATTCACTATCAAAAAGCGAGGGCTTTTATCGCAAACTGAGCTCCAGATGTTTTGTATCCTGCGAGCAGAGTCTCTATCTTCCTAGATAAGTGGGGAAGAGGAAAGTAGACTCTGCTCGCCACCTCCACATTCTTTGATCTGCCGCTCATCCAAAGAATTGCATGAGTCAGTTCAGTTTCCATTCTCGTTCCCAGAGCTGCGATCCTCTTGGCCAGCGCCTCGGATCGAGAGCTCTGGCCGGTTCCAATTTAACAGTCCGCGATTCACGGACTTCCGATCGTTCTGCGCAGTCTCGATTCTTTTTCAAAATGGCTGACCAAGCCAAGTCTCTTACACGAGGCGTTGAATCATGGAATGGAAATTCTAGATTTAAGCGACATCACATTGAAAGGAAAGAAGTACGAGGGTTTGAAGCTATCTGTGCTTGTCATTTCGCCGTTAAATACCTCAAATACACGATCAAATTTTTAAGATGAGAGAGGGAGGACTGAATTTTAAAAGAGGGTTCGGTTGACAGGAGCTGACGACAGGGATCAAGTTGCACTGAATTAAATGCTGTACGTGTTAAATACATCCGAGTGATAATACTTTCGCATGTGAAATGTTCTAAGCTCCATTGAAGTAGAGACAATAATATTATAATGCGTAAGTAAACAACCTTGAAATTAGCATTTATTACTGAAAATAAATGATCACATATACTGGTAATAAATTATTTTCTTATGTTTTGCAGCTAAAAGCCTGCCTAATGGTCCTAATGTTATCAATTTTGTCTGTTGCCTAGGAATTATGTATACTTTGTTTATCAACTTGTAATAATCATAATGAACACTACTTTATTTAAGTGTCAATGGATTTAGCACTACAGAACTAATTGGGGAAACGAATGAAATTAACTCAAAGCAAATATGTTTTTTGTGGATGTGGTAAAACCGGAGTACCCGGAGAAAAACCTTTCGCAATATAGAAGAGAACCAACAAACTCAACCCACATATGACGCTGAGTTTGGGAATTGAATCCAGACCACATTGGTGGGAGGCGAGTGCTCTTACCACTGCGCAACCCCTGCTCCCTGACTGACTGGATCAAATCTGTATATTTGCACCCAGTAGTTAATTTACTCTGTAACTGTTGAACTTCAAAGTTAAATTTCAGTTAAAATGAATCCAACCTAAATAATTATTGTTTGATTCCCAATAATTTCCTTTGTATTTTAAACCTACTGATGAAAAATAATGATGTTGGGGGACAAATCTTGATCAAAATGTAACTACATGCAGGATGAAGTCATTTAAGTTGCCTGAATTTCACAAAAATATTAATGTGCTTACATATTTTTAGAAAATATATATCATTGGACACCTTGTTCTTACATCTTGGCACTAGGAAAACTGAGGAACTATATCACTCTTTTTGCACAGCTTCTTGCACTGGTCGTTGATATCCTTAAGGGTAACTGCCTTAATTGCATCTCCAAAAACCATGTCTTCCATCACAATTTTTCAAAATCTGCTGAGGTTTTGCTCCACTATTCATCATTGTTGACAGTTGTTTGATATATTCACTGTTTTATTCAGTTAACAAATGATGCAAAATACCATTAATATTTTTAATGTGAATTTTAACAATGATTGATCACAAATAAATTATTATTCATGGTCTTCATCTTCAGTTTGTTGGTTTGAGCAAATTATTGAAAGTAATAAGATAAATGACTAACTTTGTTGTTCTAAGAGTTATCATAATTTTATTATTATTGCCAATAACAGGCACACTGTATTTTGCGTGTGAATATCATTGCACATTCTAAATTATAAAATAATTAGGATAGCAAACGCACTCCATTAATATCGGTCAATAGCTGTGTTTAGATGAGAGTATGTAAACACAGCTATGACATCACATGAATTTTGATTGGTTATGTGTTGTCAGATGCACCTTTTGATTGGCTGGTTGGAAATATGGGTGTGTATGTTATGCAAACACTCGACTGTGTCTCGGGTTTGCTTAACTGTCAAGAATTCTCTCAACTGCTCTTGGCATTTAGATGAAGCTATGCACGGCAAGAAAGCCCTTGTTTTCTGGTGATTTTACTAAATGGTGAATGACAGGAAAATGCCGCGTTCACAGCTCGTTTTCCTGTTTTTGAAAACGCGCGGAAAACTCGGTGTTCACTAGTGGTTAACAGAGGTAAAATAAGTTGTTCTTACCTAATTTTCCTGCACAAGGAAAACAGGTTTTAACAGTGTGTTTTCCAGGGACATTTTACCCCAGTTATCCGGAGCGAGAAAACGAGGCGTTCATTGTATGTTTTCCTGAAGTTGTAAACGTAATGAAAACATAGCATTCCACAATGGTTTTCCTACAGGAGCATTACACCGGAAAACATGCTATTTTGCTGATTGTTTTCCCCTGTTTTCCGGAGCGTTCTAACATGGAATTTTTCAAGTGTTTTTTGGTTTGGGAAAACGTGGTGAAAACGCGATGTTCAACGTCCATTTTGCTACAGTAGTGTTTCACCGACAAACACCCTGTTTTCCTGAGTGTTTTACCCTGTTTTCTGTAGAATTCTAACACGGTATTTTGCAAGTGCTTTTCGAACTCAGGCTGACAAAATGCCGTCAAAATGTCAATTTTCCGATGAACGGGCGGCATGGTTGAGCACTTTCCAATTCCCATAGTTCAAATGAGTGTTAACATGGTGTTGCAGAGAATTTTCCAATGAGAGCTAACGGCGTAGAAAATTCAGATGTTCCGCCAGCAAAGGTTTTAAATGAGTCATAAATTGAGATAACACGAATGACTGGAGAAGAGCGCCATATTACCCGACACAGGTCGCCAAAGCTTGGGTTTCGTAGCATCTACGCAAGTTTTACGTCACCTATGCCGTAGAGGAATTCAAGTTTCATTGGTACCGAATCTATAAACGACAACTCACTTTTTAACTTTCATGTCATCCGGTGTTTGATTTCAGTCGTGAAGTGGGCCGTGCGATAGCCTTGCCTGTTGCGCGTGCGCAAAATGTGATTAATTCCTTTGCAGCTAAACCACAATGAAAAGAGAGAGAGTCAAGACGCAAATATATAAGTTCTCCTTCAGATTGTCACAATAAGATCGGCCAGAGGGTACAAGGTTTGCATCAATACGCGGCAGCGTTCATGGGTTTGTGCTCGGTGCGAGTCCTCACATGCAACCGATCCCAGAATCTGTAATCTTACGTCCTGTCGAGACGCTAGGGCCCTTCTGCTGTCTTAAGCTTTGCAAATGGTGAGTTGC
>NC_090869.1:72063537-72076037 GCF_036669935.1 Montipora foliosa | reverse complement strand
GTGTTGCTGCACTCACTCGTGAAATATTTTTCAACACTCGATGAGAAATGTCATATCTCTGCGCGGCCATGTACGTTGTAATATCCTCCTATATATTATGTAGTAATATTTGTAGCCACAATGTTTAAGCTGTGATTAAACTTTTGCTTTTTTAGATGCCATCTCTCAAACTTTGCCTCCAACAAACAGAAGAGGAAACAGATGGACAATGATACATATGAGCAGTACCAGCAGGAGCAGAAAAGAAGGCAAAGAACCAAAAGGGTGAGATTTCACTTGCCTACTGTTTCAAAAATTTAAAGTAGACAGAGTAAAATAATGGTTAATGATAACCATCGTATCATGTCTTCATCCTTTTTGGAGGGCAAGAGGTCAATTCATAATCACTGTTGATTTTTCTAAAATACCAGTAATGATTTGGTGCATACACAATGTAGTAAAAGTAGTTTTATGTACACCAGCAGCTTGCTTGAGAAGTATTTTACGTTACATTCGGATTCCTTAGAATCAGAAAAGTATGGCCAGAAAAAAAAATCGATCCTTCAGTTTTTCAGTTTTGAGAATGCTTGTTGTACACCAGTATGTTACTAACCCTAACCCTAACCCTAAAAACACATGTAGTCATGATGGCTTTCACCACTAAGAACAATTCTCTCATACATTTCGTGTGGCTTTGTATTACCTCAGTCTTTATACAGACCAAAGTTTATTGACAAAATTTCTTTGTTCCACAGTAACTGGAGACGTTTGAAGCTCTGCATTCCTACCTGATTTCATCCAATGAATCAGATGAAGAGCAAGACACACTGGTTACAAGGCCTCTTGTCTGGAGAGCAGAGGAGGTATCCACTTTCCTTCATGGTTTGGACTTGTGCCGCAAAGAAAGACTGTCAAACCAGCAGAGGAGGCAGTGTGTAAACAGGAGGGTTGGCCCTCCCAGCAACAGAAGACATAATGAAGTCCCAGAGAAACTTTTCTGGGCCATTAAGTTGTAAATATTTTTTCTAAAGTCTGTATTTTTATCAAGGATGATATTAGGTTGCTTTCAATTGGGAAATCCAGATTTAGATCTTAAAATCTGGATCTTTCGGATTTCCAATCCAACACAAAATAAAACAGATTTTGTCACGGATTTCAATTGTGGGAAATCATTGTCGGGATCAATTAGTGAGATCTGTGACAAAATCTTTTTCAAATTTTGTGTTCGATTGGAAATCCGAAGATCCAGATTTTAAGATCAAAATCGGGATTTTGCAATCGAACGCACCCTCAGTCATCACTGTGACACTAATCAAACTAGGCTGCACCTATGAGTCCACAGCAAATTGAATTAATGGCGTTGTGTTGTGTTTACTACCTGGGACTGTGTAATAATTATACAATCCCACATAGAGACTAATATGTTTAGGCATTTTGGTACAGTACAATTATATTGAGGTTACACTGTTCTGTGCCTTTTTGTTCTTTTGTCGTGCAGTTCACACATTCAAACATTTGGCTGACATCCTTGTTCATTTTTTTTACTTTCATGATAAAAATGATAAAATGTATATGCAGGGTACAGTATTTGTACCAGTGATATGAAAACATCTCCATATAATTTGTTACTTAATATCTTAAGCTAGCTTGCACCAAGAAAACACTATCATGTGTTAAAAGAGTGTAGCTATCAATTTGTATATAGTATAAATAAATGTTTTGGTATTGTTGTACATAATAGAAATAGGCAAGTGCCTGTTTGAGTCATTGATAATAAAACAGTGTAAGGTATACATGTATCTCATATTTTATTTCTGGGACATAATCAGGGAGGGAGTCAAGTCCTTCTGCCAACAACATTGAATCATTTGAATTTCATTGTGAAAGTAGAGTCACAGCTACGAACTCAGAGTAAATGAAAACGTAAATACAGCCAAATTTGTAAGCTACGCCACCCAACTGATTTTAAAGTGCATGTAAAATATCAGCGAAAAGGAGAAGCCGCAAATGCAGAAAAGGCAGGAAAGTAGGTGCATTTGTGTGACAACACCGCGTTTTCCCTCAAGGCAAACACCTTGGTTTTAAGCATTAACCAACTAGTGAACGCTGAAGAACAAGCGGTTTTTTGGCGTTCTCCGCGCATTCACTGTTCGCGAAAATGCAAGAAAACTCGCTGAAAACTCCACTGAAAGCGTTGTTTTGAAACTGGAAAACACCAGTAAACAATGGAAAACAACCTGTTTAGCGTGCGTTAACCGCCCGGTGAACACCAGGACAATGAGAGAAAACTCCGAGTAAACTCCAGTTAACACGCTGTTTTGCGACTGGAAAACGCCGGTAAAACAACTGGAAACAATCTGTTTTCACAACGTTAACCGCGCGGTGAACACCAGGACAATGCGAGAAAACTCCGAGTAAACTCCAGTTAACACGCTGTTTTGCGACTGGAAAACGCCGGTAAAACTACGAAAAACAATCTGTTTTCAAAGCGTTAACCAGGCGGTAAACACCTGGAAAACGGCTTGTTTTCCTGTTGTTCACCCTAATGGAAAACTGTCGGATAATGGAACGAAAACTCGAGTTCACCGGCTGGAAAACAAACAGAAAACCTCGGATTTTACGATCGGAAAACGCAAGCAAATGTTCGAAAAATGCCGCATTTTGCAATATTCACCGATCGTTTTCCTAGCGGGTGAACGCTACTTTTTTCGCCGTGATGTAAACATGGACAACGTCCTCTACTGCTTAAATAACACAACAAAATATAACTTTTTGATGGGTTGCTTTATCTCAAGAGAAGCACTTCGGGAAGGCAGTTTTCTATTAAGCAATAGCCATTGAAGCAGATTCAACCAAGCCTTTGCCTGTTGGGTGCATCTGGCAAAATAGTCCAAAATGCATGTGGGGCTTCTCTTTTATGGTGCAAACAGGGACAGTCTGAATTATGTTGATCTCTTTTTAGCTGACTAAACATTCGCTCTGACGATGGGCTAACACTCGGAACGTCAGCTTTCCAAATCAATCATGGTGGTAATTCCACCTTTATGAAAATATGTCACAAAACCAAATTTTCCTGTTAACCGTGACACTATATGCAATCAATGTAACATGGAGACAATTTAGCATGTAACGGGGTCCTCTGAAAATGAGAACCCAAAAGTTGTTTTTCAGTAGCTGTGTACCAGCAGGAGAATCCTTCAAGTTCTCCTCTGGATAAGAAACTATCCAGACGATGCAGGTTGTCAAGATCACTTGAGATTGAACTTGACAGGAATTTATCCATTTTTTGGATAGCCCCCATCCCCCCTTTATCCCCATTTTTCATCAGGGGCTGTAGTCCCTTTTCATCAGGGTTGCTCTCAACTGAAGCCTTTTGTATCAACCTTAGTTGTATGATTTTCTTATAACTAATGCAAACTGGACATGGAAGGAATCAAGTTCCAACTTTAATACGATATTACACAAAGAAAATATACGTACAAATTTCATTATTGCAATAACCTTGCATACGGCGAGAGCTACTGAAATTTAAACTGACCAATCAGAATTCAGCGAGAGGGAAAAACTGTGCTATCCTTGTGCTATCCGACGTCACGCCAATTGTTTACATTCTGATTGGTTAGATCGGTGGACATTCGCTCAGCCTTCTGTTGTGACTCTCTTGACCGTCGCTTCTTTGAACATGACTCATTGTTCTGGCAATCAATTTGCCAATCCACTTTATCCAGTTTATGGATTGGTCTAGCATGTGATTAACAACCAGGATCGCTTTTGAACTTTATTCTGTAGAAGAAGAAGACGTTGCTGAGTGAACATTTTTACGACGAAATCCCTTGGTTTGTACTGTTCAGCACTTTGATGTCCGATAACTGATCAATCACATTTGGTCGTCTGACCATATGAAGTTTTTTCAGCTCTTGTTTGTGTCCATCATGATCGAACTTCAGGTAAAGCGCTATGCTGCTTTATGCCAACTTGGGTGGCTTGTGATGAGCTTGCCTGCTGCCCAAATTGTTGTTGTATTTGGGCAAGATTGGTCTTGGGTTGGAACTTAATAGTGAGGGGAACAATTTTTCGTTCATCTGCTGTGCCAGACAACAAACAATCCTGTCGGGTGTTCCATGTGTTTGGTGAGTCTTGCACGACCATCGTCTATCAGATCTGGATTGGAGTTTTCTTTCAGTGATTACAACTTGCGATCGTTCTGCAAACATCTACGTAGCATGCAGCACTTTTTAGTGACTCGAGGATCCCCGGCCCGTTTTGCTGTTTTAAACGGAGTCCTGCCTTTTGTGATCTTTTGTGAGCTGTTTGTCTTCAGTGCTTTGTGTACTTTTTCGTTTGTTCCTGGTGGCACAAAGTAACTTTGATGATTTCAAAGGACTTGAATCCTTAATTGAATTAGCGATTTTTTTTTATTAAGGAACCACTAAGTGAATGGTACACAAAATTAGGAGAAAGTGTTGGTTGAATAGACAATATTTGTAGACATTATTATCTACCCTGTTTAAGTACTTAGCTCAACAAGTTGTTTGGCTCCACAAGTTTCAGTTTGACTTTCAGGCCAGGTACCCGAATTCACCCAGGTACTGTTGCACACTACCATAGTTCTTTGGAAATTGAATAGCTCCTTGAACACCTGGTTGCTTCACAAGAAACTTGATGTGTTTGTTCTCTACATTGGTGAATGCAGCCACTAACTGTCCATTGTGGATAAACTCCAGACCAACTCTTCTTTCAATTTAATCTTTGTTCTTCGCAGGGCATCAATAATGGTGTCCCTTGTAAAATGTTAGTTTAAAGAGTTTGTTTAAGTTATTTCCCATTTCATAGGGCACTGTGGTTGCCAGATTCACTTTCAAACTTATCATGGAAATGTAAACCAATACCAGTGAAAAGTCAGTCCCTTGAATTGTTGATAGAAAATTTATTTAAATGCATATTGAAACATCAGTTGAGGAATATTTTTTTTCCTACTTTGTGAACCTAACATACATTGCTGCCATTTGTTTATTGCTTGGTCATTCAATGTCTTGATCACATCAAGTAATTTATTTTTTAGGTATTGTGTATCTTAATCTAAAAACTTAACTGTTTGCTTTTTGGAGCCCTTTTGCGGCATATTTAGATAGGCAGGAAATGTTCCACATTTTATGGTAAATAGTTCTGCATAGTTTTAAGGAACATTGCAGCCAAATCTAATTGAATATGAGACTAAAATATGCTGTTTGACATTTTGTGAATTTAAAGACTATTAACATTGTTTGCGCTTGTTTTAAAAGGCTTAAGGTTGGCACTCAAAAGTGTTCCTTCTATGATCTTATTCTGTAAAGATTACCTTCGGAAAATTGGATCAAGGCCAGTTTTTTCTTCTAGCTTCTTTCCCCAGTGCCCTCTGAGAATGGAGTTGATTTGGTTTTGCCCAATGTTGAAAGATGAAACAATGCCTAAACCAGCCAGCCACAAGGAATACTTCATGGTGCTTTTTTACAAACATGGGCATGAGGGTGCTCGTAAGCATCTGAGCATTGTTTCGCATGCTTAAGTGTTATTATAAATAATCTATTTCTCTAAGAGAGTGTTCTTTTCTTGTTGGTCATTCAAAAATTGTTGGAATAGCTTGTTTGAGCTGTTGGATAGACGCAGAACATTTGATGAGGCCCTCCTGGGGAGAGGAGTCCTTGTTCCCTTTACATATTTGCTTGTGTTTCCTTGTTCCCCAAATTACTTTCAAACTTGTTCCCAGCTTTTTGATCCCTAAAATTTAAATTGGTATTCTTCCCTTGTTCCCTAAAATATTTTGATATTGTTAAAAAAACCAGTGAGGAACATTAAATTTTAGTTACCTAAATTTTGAAATTTTAGATACTAGATATTTTATTCATATTCTTACATTTTTATGTATATATTTCTTTTTTTCTTTAATATTATTTTGTGGAAAACCTGTAAAATAGCTTCAGCTAAGTGTTTCTATCCACGTTAAATAAAGATTATGTATGTATGTATGTATGTATGTTACTCTGTTCCCCAGTTTAAATTAGCCATGTTCTTTTCTTCCCCAAACCCCTGGGAGTGCCTCTTTGTTGATGTTGATTCTCTTATTGGCCTAATAGCAATTCACTGTTGAATTGCAAGACACAGCAAGTTCTTATTTGGGATTGAGGGAAAAATAAATTTTAGCACAATAAAAGAAACACAATTTTGACTGCCCCTTCTAGATCTTGCTCTTTTCAGACATGAACCAGGTTGTGTGCACCTTTCTGGCGACCTGCGGGAGGGCAAGCTCTAGAAGGCAAGGATCTCATGGATATACACACCAACCACAACTCTAAAAAAATAACCATTCTAAATCAGTTTCTAGACTTAAATATTGCTATAGCAATAACCTAAACGAAAGTTTAGACCTAATCACTGAAATGGGCACTTAAACTTAATCTGTAAAATGAGAGTTTAATTTAGGGGACTCGTGGTGGGTATATCTATGAGATCTTTCTTCTCTAGAAACTCTTCCTAAGCGAGCCTTCCACTGAAAAACTTTCCAAGTCTGGCTTTCCGGTGTTAGGGGCCGAGGTTTTTGTGCAAAATTCATCAGCGGCTTCCTTGCAGCTTCTAAAAGGTGTTCCTTCGGGCAATGGTTAGTAAACGTTTTGTAGTGCTTATACAAATTTTCGCTACTTGAAAATATATGTTCACGCGAAAAAAATATCAGCTTGACAATTTTTCTTTCCCGATACTCCATTTAAAATGAACGTGAGCGCCATTAGTAATAAAGGGCCAGAAAACCATTTAAAACATTTTGTGGCAATTTTTTTGTCAACAAACTTGGGTTGTCGGCGAGCAGAATTCGAACGTGACCTGTTGTGCTTTGGCTTTTATTTGTGCTTTTTCTAACTATTCTAAGACGAATTCAGGCTGGTATTTTCGAATCAAGTGCAAGAAGAAACAAAACCGTATCGATATTTATTTGAGTTAACTTCGCGAATAAAGACTTTGACGGCGTCCTTGCGTAGATCAACAACAATGTCATTTACGAACAACCGAAATGCACTGTTTCCGGTGAAGAGGCAAATGATTGACAGGATAGCACGGTTTTGACTGCCGCGCGCACTGCGGGCGCAGGTTCCGTATGCAAGGAAGAGAATGTAACAAAAAAGTACGCGATAACCGGGTTAGCTGTTGGCTTAATCTTTTCTTCCTCACCACGGACATATTCAAAAGGAGTCAAGGCTTTGCGTTGTTAAACACATGAACAATAATTACACCGTAAACACATAAATCGATCGAGCTTAGTCAAAAATCCTGCGTAACATATAACCAGCTGACCTTGCTCCTTTTTTTCTCGCGTCCCACACCTGGTGAAGGACGGGCTCTGCTGCACAGATTTCCTTCTTTTAGATCGGATAACCGACTCGTGCTGAGCTTTCGAATGAACGACCGTCTTTATAAACTCCTGAAATGTTGTGACCGTAACGTAGCAAGATCTACATATTCGCGATGGTAATAAACCATCGTCGACAGAGATTTTCAAACCAGAAAACTCTTCTCAATCCCGTACGATTCCTTCCCTAATTGTCTTTTAACCAAATAAATCCAAAGGATGGTTGTTACTAATAATATATCTGTTGCAAGTACGGCAAACAGAAAATAGAATCCCTTCGGCCATTCTCTTCCGATTTCTTCCGGTTATCATTTTTATTGTGTTCCCATCTGACCAATCAGTGGCGAGAACGGATTGGAACCGGCCAGAGCTCTCGATCCGAGGCGCTGGCCAAGAGGATCGCAGCTCTGGGAACGAGAATGTTCAGTTTCCACTTGCAAAACCCGTTTTTGTAATGTTTGCGCATGATCAGTCGCCACGCGTCATCAATATTTTGAAATTTACAACAGCGTGGCAATTTTAACTGTTAGCGGAATTCCCACGAGTTTTTTCTATATGTGTCGGTTACAGAGACCATAGGCAGCCCAAGTTCGCGTCACTAGAGAGCGTGTAATAATTAATTACTGGCTTGCCAGTATGGCAAACCAGTTGGAATCTGTGTTTAGTTTCGTGTTTTTTTAATTTTTTTTTTCCGTGTCGGTAAAAGTCTTGCCTGTCACTCCCCTGCTAAGTAGTGGCTTTGTGCATAGAGTCTTGTCTGTGTATTTTGTTAGGTTTGAGGGGGCTGGGGGAATACGTAGATTTCCTTGGTGCACACAGATGAACGTTTAATTATTAAACCCGCAATGGCGTCGAAAGTCGTGGTAACGGGGATGGCGCTTTAGTGGAAAAAATATACCTTTATGAGATCAAGAATGGAACGTCAATTGGAATAACGAAACAGGCGGGGAAAATAAATATCTGGAATCTTAAAAGCGACGACGGATGGTCTTCGAGAACAATTGCGGTCGGATATGAGAAAGTGTGTGTTGTTTCTAATCTTATTTTATAAACTGTGCTGGTATGTAGAACACTGACAGTAAGTGGGAAATTGAGTATAGATGTAAAAGGAATCGAATGTCTTGAATGTATCACAGTGTTTACCGAAGTGGCATCTCATTTGTCTGGCAATTGGCATTTAATTTGCAGTCAAGCTGTACAGTTTTCAGGTAAAAAAATAATTGAAAATGTGACAGTGAAGAATTATTGGAAAGAAAGGTTGTTGTCTATTTTGTGCTTTGGAAAAGGTTTTTTAGGAAAGAGTTCAATCTTGAACTGAAAAATATATTTATTTGCATATCGTATGGTTTGTGAGACGGATTGTTTCTTGTTTGCACGCACGGAATTGGAATAGAAAGGGTTTTTTTTTGTCTCCAATAGCAAATATTTAGTTAGTTTCAATAAATTTCATGCTGGAAAAGGTTTTTGTGAGATGTTTCAACTGTTGTGATTCATTGTGCTGTGTAGTATTCGAGTTTAACTAATTTGCATAAGTGAGTTGAAATTTAATACGCATTAAATAAAGATGACAGGAATTTGTAGGCATGATCGTTCTGGCAAATGATTACAGCTGGCGATCGTTTTTAATTAAGGTCAGAAAAAGATTTCAGTATAGTCACTCTTGTGTAAAATGAAGTTATTGTTAACTTGAGAAAACAACAATAGGGTCGTTTATACGAGAGAAAATAAGCCGCGGCTTACTCTGGACGCGGCGTACATAATACGCGAAAGGAACTATTTATACGAGTATAAACTCCCCGGCCAGGATAAGGCGGGGCTTGAGAAAGCTGTGAACGTAGATTTTGCATAATTTATATGGGCTGTTCGCGTTTTATTTTCTCTGGTATAAACGGCCCTTATATTTCTTTAACTTTTTTAAAGAGAGAGATTTCGCGCAAATTTTATTTCAAGCTATTCAGTTGAAATATTATTTCTCGCCATTGGCTTCGTTTGCGTGATCATTTACTGGTGTCGACATTTAGGAGGTAGTTGTTTGGTTCTAAACGAGTAGGAATAAAACGACCAGGAATGAGCGAATTTTAGTGGGTGTGCGATAGCAACACGAGACAGGAGTCGAGAGATTCTAACGATAGACAGATACTGACTAACCCCTCCTGAAATAAACGAAGGAAAGCAGATGTTGATGGTTTGTGTGAATTTATAGCACTAAGTGGATAGAAGTCGTCATGTTTTGATTGGGCAGCTTCAGAGACGTCCTTCTGAGGAAACAAGTTGTTAAAATAGCTAATTGTGATTGGAGAATTTCGATCCTAAGCATAATAAGTATAATAATGCCTTTTATTGACAGGCAAAACCATATGATTGAGCGTGATCATACCAAATATCATTTGTTTGTGCGATCAAGTTGTGGCGAAGTGTGTAGCCCATGACAGTATGTCGTTTGTGAGCATATTGCTTTTTGTTGTATTAAGCTTCTTCCTCGGAACGCTCGAACAACTCACTTATGCACACGCCGTTTGCGGTAGATCCACACTAAAAGATGCTGTTGAGCGATTGTTTTGGCCGGGGTTGGTCCGCAAACTGAAAGAAAGTTTATATGTTGAGAGCAAATGTGTACTAAATGAACAAATATGTGAAAATCATGATATGAACTGCACTGCAACCAAATGCCAAAGGAGAGAAGCACAGAACTGTGAAAGTTTCCTGAAGAAGAAGGTTCCTGATCTTAAAGTTAGTGCAAGCGGTATCGAGTCGCAGAGATGTACGCCTAGCCGGATGCCTTTAGTTAAATTTTCGATTTTGCAATTTACTTGAACGTAGCAAAAATCTCCCAAAATGTTTGTCGCTGATCGTAACTTTTTATATATTCAGGGTTCAAAATTAATGTTGTTTTCATGTCGTAAATATTTTATTCTCGATCGACCGTCCGGGAAACTTCCTTCTGCTCTTTCTGAAAACTGTGTATCAATATTTATTCGCTTTTTCATCAATATTTGTTTTGCATAAAGCAAGCTACCAGAATCTGTACCTTGCTGAGTTCGCATTTGTTAGCGTTAATAGTATTTTCGGTCAGATGTTTCTGTTTTTTATGAGGGGTTTATTGCTTTGGTCTCCCATCCCAACACTAACCCCGCGAAACAAGGCTTGACTTCAGTGAAGTTTAGTATTACAAAGTTTTCGGATGCTCATAGGGCACACTTGTGGTGAAAAGAAGTTGTGAGGGAACTTGAAAATTATCAACATGTCAGCCCAGAAGCTTCTCTTCTATTTGTTATTCTTCAGAGACTGGAATGCTGTATTTCAATACCACACAATTCAGTGCCTTCTGATTTTCTGTAGCACGTACCACAGGCAAGCCAGTGTATGCTTCATAGAAGCATCTAGTTACTAGTGGGAAGATGACATTTGAGTGCAAGCGGTGTTGGGTTACAGGCAGCCGTTGAGAATTTAAACGCGTTATAGGACTTTGTATGGGAAATAAAATACTGTCGATTATGAAGCCGAAAAAACGCTCAATTTAACTTTTATTCATGAAATGAATAAAACTGACTCACCTCTGGTGTATTCTTGTGCGATGAGGTACAGTCATTTTATGTACGACACTTACCCCATCCCTACAGCGCCGCTTGTAACAATGGAGCTGTTCGAGAAGCCACTGTGGGGATGGGGTAAGTGTCAGTGTACATGAAATGACTGTACCTCATCGGGTGGAGTTAATTTGACCTCGGACCCAAGCTGCGTGACCATGTACGAGATCAGCTGTTAAATTCATCAGCTATCGTGGAATCGGAAGAAGAAAATGCTCATTTCCAGCCAAGTGCGTGGGATTTTTAACGACGAAACTTTCACCGAGGTTCGCAAATGATGGGGCTTTAGCCTAGCGTGAAAAAATCGCGGCTGGAATTGATTTTCGAGGCGCAAAGCTTACGGTCGAAATCTTAGTGTGCTGCCTTGACTTCGTCTTAGGACAGTGAAAACACGGAATTCCCGAAACGGTAAAATAAGCGCTAAAACGCACAAGAATACACCAGAGGTGAGTCAGTTTTATTCATTTTATTCAATTAACGTTAAATTGAGCGTTTTTTAGGCTTCATAATCGACGGTATTTTATTTCCCATACAAAGTTTCAAGAATTTTCTAAAACTGTGACTTATCAATTTCAGTTTGAAAATAGAGTTTCTTGTAATAGCTCTAAATAGTAACTTTTAGAAACTTCTAGACTCTCTTCGGGTATTTATATATGCGGCTCTCTAGTCAGGTGGTTGTTGGTCGCAAAATATCAAGTCCATGTTTCTTTCCGCGAAAGCACAAAGGAAACTGCGAACATGCGCAGTGATAGAAAGGCCCGTATTTCGGGCCTCGCTGCCAATGAGCGTGCTCGAAATCGAATTTTGCCAGATTTCCCTTCCGTATGACCGTGGGAGATCTGGGTACGAGATTAACCCAACACCGCTTGCACTCAAAGGTCATCTTCCCACTAGTAATTAATTATTACACGCTCTCTAGTGACGCAAACTTGGGCCGCCTATGCAGAAACTAGTCTCACAGAAACAAAGAAATTTTTCAGTAAAAAATGAAATGGCATTTTAAGATATATGGACTATCTTGAGTTTCCAATGAAATGATTCCTTGATTGTCGTGTGTTTGCCAGAGTTTTTCGAAAATATCCCGACTATTTGTTTTCGTTTTGTGGTTTTGTGGCTACTGGTCATGCGCGACTGACACCGAATACATTTCAATTTTTAACGCATGCTCAATACAAAATGTGGAGGCGGCGAGCAGAGTCTACTTTCCTCTTCCCGACTTATCTAGGAAGATCGAAAGAGACTCTGCTCGCAGGGTAGATGTTTTGTTGCATGATTCGAGGCCATTCGAGGAACACCAACTTAACATAGCGTCTCCATATGAAGCTGTGTAAAATTGAGTGACATTTTTCGGCAAATAACTTAAATGCACCAAACAGACTTGAGACTTGGGGCAGATTAGTCTTTTGTAACATTTCATTTTTTTGACTTCTTTCTTTGAACAGTTTCGGATTAATGTTTTTTTCCTACGTGACAGTCCAGTCATACACTCTGAGTGTGTTCATTTGGCCATTGTGAGTCAACACCCGCCATTAGAAAGCAATAAATCAAGTATAAAA
>NC_090869.1:72056037-72058537 GCF_036669935.1 Montipora foliosa | reverse complement strand
GTTATCTAACCATGTCCCAAGATTCTTTGCAGTAGTAACAGTATTTACTGAAGCTTTACCAATAGTCAGATTTTGTGGGCTTATCTTCTCGAGTTGTTGTTTAGTTCCTATAATCATGAATTCTGTTTTGTCATCATTAATTTTTAACTTGTCAATGAGCATCCATGTCCGTAATTCATCGATACACTTTTCCATTGATGCAATTGCCTGTAATTGCGAGGTGTTATTGGGTGAGAATGCAAGGTACAATTGCGTATCATCCGCATAGGTGTGTACATCTGGTAAGTTATTTCGTATTATATGAAAGAGCTTACTGGAATAAATAGTGAACAATAACGGGCCAAGACAAGATCCTTGTTGCAGTCCAAAGCGTAGCTTGAATTTTCTGACTAACATCCATCATAGATGATACGTTGACGTCTATCAGACAAGTACGAGGAGAGCCAGGCCAAAGCCGTACCCCTTATTCCAAAGCTTGACTGAAGACGTGACAGTAAGATCTTGTGGTCCACGGTGTCGAACGCAGCACTTAGGTCAAGTAATACCAACAGGGTAACTTTCTGATTGTTCACATTCATTAATAGATCGTTGTGCACCTTCAGTAATGCTGTTTCAGTGCTATAACTTTTACGGTAAGCTGACTGTAGCTTTGGAAATAAATCAAAGCGCACTAGATGCTCATGAAGTTGATTAAACACCACTCGTTCTGTAAGTTTAGAAATGAACTGTAGGTTGCTTACAGGTCGTAAATTTTTGAAGTCCGCCACGCCAGATTTCTTTGCTAGTGATGTTATTAAAGCTTTCTTCCAGTCATGTGGAAAATATCCGCTTGACAGTGATGAGTTTATCATTGATTTAGTGACAGGCAGAAGAACCTCAGCACAATCTATTACCAGGGGTGTTGGCATTGGGTCTAATGGGCATGACTTCTTTCTTGACCTATGCATAAGATCTAGTACCTCACTATCCGACAGAAGATGGAAACTGTTGAATGTACATGAGTCGTAAACTACCTCATCGTTAGGCACATTGGTGGAATCCAGATCATGCCCATCGATATCAGAACGGATGGCATCAATTTTGTTAACAAAGAAGCGACCAATGTCATTCACAAGTTTTGTTTTGTCCTGATGGTTAGGGAGCAATAGATCATCATTCTTACCTAGAAGAGTTTTTGCAGCTTTAAATAGTTTGCATTGATCGTTGCTGTTCTCCGCAATAAAGTCAGTGTAAAAAGCACGCTTAGCTTGATTCATCAAAAAGATAGCATAGTTTCGTTTTGATTTAAATTGATCAAAATCAAATAGTGATTTTGTTCGTCTCCAGGTACGCTCAGCTTTTCTTCTCTGACGTTTGGCGTTGTCAATTTCTTTATTGTACCAAGGAACCTTAGGCCTGGCAACTAAGGTCTTTGATATAGTTGGTGCATGTTGGTCAATGAAAGTTGTAAGAGTACCTGATATTTCTGTACAAGACTATCTAATTCATGTGTACTAAGATGATCGTGAAGTGAAGAATCAGAGCAAAAGGAGGATATAGCAATGTCGTTCATGAGAGCACATTTGTCTATCCGTCCAAACTTCCTATAATACACTGTTTTAACAGTTGTCTGAGGTTTGGATGGCTGCAGCTCACACAGTATAAAAGCATGATCAGAGAAGAAACGATCAACATTGGGTTGACTTTGAATAATACCTGCAGATGAACGCGTTATCACTAGATCGAGTGTATGGTCATGCACATGTGTCGGCTTTTTAATGTGCTGCTGTAGCCCGACAGAATCAAGCAGATCAAGAAATTTTATCGCATCAACGTCATTAGATATATCCACATGGATGTTAAAATCTCCAACAATCAACAATTCTTCTTTTACAAGTAGAAGTGTTTCCAGATAGGTAGAAAAATCCATCAAAAAGTTTTCAGTGGTTACTTTGTGCTGATCCGAGTATGGAGGACGATTTAATATTACCGTCAATACGTAAACTCCTGGAGAAGGACGATGTTACAATCCATTCTGAGAATTCAAAGGAACTTCGTCTTCACTCCAGCATCGATTTTCTTGATAAGCAGTGAATCACGAAAAATCAATCCAGTACCTCCACCAGGACGATCGGTTCGAGGTTGATCGAGAAATTTATACCCAGTAGGACAGATTTCAGGCCTAGTAGCATCATCATCAGAACGTAACCAAGTTTCAGTTATTGCACAGAGATCAATTTTCCGCTCACAGATGTAATCAAAAATATCCGGAGATTTATTCCTGATAGATCTTGCGTTAACGAGACAGAATAGCATAGATGGGTGGTTTGTATGGCTGACTGGTTTCATCGCTGGAATGCATGATGGTATGTAAATGAGGTTAGGCCGTAAGTTGTTTTGATGGTTGTTCACATATCGTAGGGTTGATGATTCAGTTCGATTCGGCTTGTCGTCTCCACGCCTATTACTTACTCGTGTTGGAATTGCCAGAGGGGTTCCGTCAGGGCCAGGCGGAGGGTGG
>NC_090869.1:72048537-72051037 GCF_036669935.1 Montipora foliosa | reverse complement strand
TGATTTTGCAAATGTTCCTTAAATGAAAAAAGCAGGATTTACAAATAGCAGCAACATGGTGTTCAAGAGACATATCCTCGTCTAGGATAACGCCCGAATTGTGATAGTATTGCTGGCTGATTGCTGAGGCCGCATTAGGGCAGGGAGGAATCTAAGTATCCTGTATCCCCAAATATCCTGATCTGTATCCCGTTAATTTCTATGGTTTGTATCACTATAATACCAGTTCGGTTTTTTAAAATTTCCTGCATCCCGTTAATTCCCCCCCCCCCCCCCCCTCCTCCAAATATCCCATATCCCTTTAAATTTTTTACCTAAATCTCCTGTATTCCTGTTAACCCCTAATAGGGCCTCGTTGTTTCCACTGGAAAATTTAGTAGCATTAATAATAAGAAATAATCTCTTTCTTTTTTTACAACAAATAACTTCTAGTTAAATTATAGCTTTATCTTTCTGGTAATCTCTCCCCATTTTCCGAAGTTTACCCGTGGTTGTAGTCCACTGTAACTGGACAATTTGTGTTAACTATTTGTGCATCCCACGGATACGGCCTTATAGGCGTCTTGTTTCGTTGAAAATTGGCGTTACTTCCGTTTCTTTCCACATTTAGCAGAACGGATGTTTATGATATTAGCCAATCACTGGCCAGTTTTTATTAGGATCGGTTGAAATGACATTATAATGTGATCACAGGCCAGACAACCCTAAGGATGCGAGAGCGCATGACGTCACGTTATTTTGAGACAGTTGTAACGGCCGATTCAACTAATCGAGGAAAATATTCCATAAAAACTTCAAATCGCGATGTTTCTTTCTGAAAACTCATTTTATGGACACCCAGATAAATGAAGTTCACTCACCTACTATTTTCTGCGTTGTCCTGAGTGATTTGATGGGTTTTTGGGACGCTTCGATTTCCACGTGCCCAAGGTTGGGAGGAAAGCGACCTTTGGAAGTGGGAGAAATTCGGCTAAATTCTGGAGGCACTCGGCCATGAGCGGTCTTGGAAGTTGCACGCCTTTTAGAATTATGTTCTTGTCTTCTGTTGTGATACTTGACGATTCGGAAACATTTTGTGAACAAATATTTATAACGCGTCACACGCGCAACTTGATCGCTCAAACGTGCCCGATTATGCATTAAATCTACATGGCCTTATGACATTCCATTGAAAAAAAACTCGTAAAATATTCGCAGACCGGTCGATTTCTCTGAAATTTGAAGGGATGATTGCTAACGAATAGAGCAAGATTTTTCACAATAACTTAAAATTCCTTTGTTAAGCATGAGAATTCGACGAAGAGGTAAATGCGACTAAATTTGTTGCGTGCGTTGATATTTTTGTGTTTTGATTGTTGTGCAATTTTTGACAGAGAATGTTACATTATGACAAAAAGATCTACGAATAGATCGTTAAAAAATCTTTATTTTGAGCGGTTATTTGGACATAAAAGATGCAACGCTTAGCGAGAAATAGTATTTTATGTGACTAGTTTGGAAAAACGTTTTTTCGCTACTTTAACATTGTGTTAAATTTAACATTGTGTTCGATCAAACCAATATTGCCCTCTTATTAAGTTTTCTTGAACACAACGTTTAGCCGACTTACTAACATACAAGGTAACATCGAGCAACGTTTCTTCACCCCGGGGTAGCCTCATCCCCGGGTTACCCACGGGCGCTATGCACAAATACGAGAACACATAAGCAAGTAAGAACATCGCGGATTCTTGCTCCCCAACGTGCTTGCCGCTTGCCGACAAATATAGGAAAGAAGGTTTGGGTGAACTTTAAATTAGGGGGGCGGGGGAAGGGGGGGGGGGGGGAAGGGGAGAGACATCAGAGCCTCAGCTAATGAGGACTTTTGGTACCTGTCTTTCAGCTGCTGAAAGAAGATGTTTTGATTGGAATCTCGGTAAGACTTAAATACTCTTCAACATTATTTCACATTTCACTCACATTTCCGAGTCAATCTTACGAAATCAACATATTATTTTCACGGTTTTGCATCCTCAGTATGCTCTTGTGGTGGAGGCAACGCTCGACTGACAACTGACTGCGACAAGCTGTCAAATGATACATTGTCTGGCCGTTATCCACCAACAGGGGGGAGTAAATACCACTCCGCTTACTGCGTTGAACACAGCAATTCCTCTGTTCTGTGTACGGGTGAGGCCGGAGCACGAAGATGGCTAAAGCACAAAGCAAAACAATGTGGAAAAGGTATGTTAATACTTAAGTCGAGTGATGGCAATTGAATTGATTTGTTATACTGTAAGTGAAGATGATTTCGCGTTGAAATGTTTTTTTTCTCTTTTTTGAAATAATCACCTGTGTATTTATACTAAAACAATTATTCGCCTCAGGCTCAGTGATTATCGATGAATATTCACCTCGAATTCGTCTCGGTGAATATTCACCGATAATCACTTCGCCTTCGGCGAATAATTGTTAATTAGCATAATTACATAGGTGAGTACTGAAAGTACTCTGCGCTGAT
>NC_090869.1:72016037-72036037 GCF_036669935.1 Montipora foliosa | reverse complement strand
CATCTACGGTATACATTTTGAATCGCTATTCCATTCAAGTTTTTACAATTTTCAAGCGGCCGGTCGGCGACTGGCCTGCCGCGTATAATTTCCCGCCAAAACTTTCCCAAAAGAACGCATGTTCTGCCTATTCCGAGTGAACCATATTCCGGTGCTCCCGATAGCAGAATGAACGGAATAGTATTCCGTTCATTCCGAAAATGGAATAGGTCCTAAGAGAACACGAATACCGTCTTCTCCGTATCTTCCTATTCCGGAATAGTACCAAAAGAACGCGCCCCAAGTAACTGATCAGATTGGCGTGTAATGATTAAGGTCAAGGGTGTGGTCATGTTTGTGAGTTGGGCCAGTGACGTGTTGTTGAAGTCCGTATGATTCCAGTAAATCTGTCAGTTTTTTGCAATCAGCGTTCAACGCATTATCCACATGGATGTTAAAGTCCTCCAATAACAGAAGCTGCTCTCGACATAGAACTATGGAAACCAGTTTATCTGCGAACTCCGAGAAAAAGGTACTGGTAGGAACCTTGTGCTCATCGGAGTACGGTGGTCGATAGACTATGATAATGCGGAGGTTCTGTAAAGAGGGCTGTTGCTCGATCCACTCCAAAATTCAAAAGATTCTTTCTCGCCTGCATCGATCTTTTTTACATGAAGGGAGTCTCGATATAGAAGCGCCGTTCCGCCACCATACATAGATACATACGTACTTTATTTAAACACGGTAAAACCTCTAGTAAATATACAATAGCTATAGTACAATAAAATTCAGTACCTACTATGGTAATAAAAATACTGTTTTACAAGGTTGCCGTATGGGAGCCTAACCCTCATTTTCATAAAATCGATTCATTTCGTTTTTTTTAAAGATCTAACTGATTCGATCGTACGTAAATTGTTGGGTAAGCTGTTTCAATGTGAGGCCGCACTGTAGCTAAAACTCTTTTTGAGATAGTTGGTATTTGATTTTGGAAAATGAAGCTTCATTTTTAAATTGCTGTTATTATAGTTTGTGGTGCGAATTGAAAACAGGTCCTGTAGATAAGTGCAGCAAATGCGTACGTGTGGGCCCTCAGTGCGCTCGGTCTGCACTATCAAGACCTCGGGCCGATATTCTCCCAGTAAGGCCCTCACCCTAGGTCAATAAGATATATAGTATAAACCGCAAATTAATGTCACGGAAAACAGCAAAATACATTTTGTGGTTTGGGATTTAGACTGATTTTCCACAAAGGAGTGGGAAGGGAGGGAAATGAAATTCACTTTCAACAAATTAAAGGTTGAGCTACAAAAAAATTAAAGTCAAAAGACTAATACTGCCAAGAAAGAGGAATCTTGATGCCCAAAAAACTGTCTTGGCGCTGTATTACATTGCTTATCGGCAGTCATAATTTCAATAATAATGGCCGTTTTCACACTGAAGACGAACAAATCGTCGTAATGTTTGGTCGACTATAATGTTTATTAAAAACGACCGATTTCGCTGCGGTTGTACTGGTGTTATGCGTCAAGGCATGAACCTTTGAAATCCCTTTATTCTAGAACCCAAGTCATCTTTTGCCAAGGGGATTCTTCTTTGTTTCTCGCTCTCAATTTTTTTTTCAACTCAGATTTGTCTTAAGTTTTATGTTTTTTTATTTATTTCCTTGATTGAAGGAAAAGGAAAACCTCAAAGAAATAGGACAACAAGAAGCCCCAAGGTAAAGTTTTATTGAAAAAAATAATGAAGTATGAATATTGATGAACATTTATTACTTGTCGAGTCCCTTTTTTTTCCTGTTGGTAGTCACAAATGTGCATACCCCACGAATATTGAATTAAGCTTCGCTCGGGTGAATCCAATCTACGAAATGTCTAGATCTTGCTTCGTTCTTGTGTGAACATTATTTTGTATAGAACGAATACTCCAATCGACATGCTTCTTGCCAACCAAATGAATGAAGGGGTAAATGAATGAAGGGGTCGTTTCTAAAGAAACTGTGGTGCTGCGTCGGTGGTGAAGTAGTATATAAAAATTTGGTTTATCAACGGAGTTGATAATGTATGTATTGACCACCGTACAGAGATTCTAAAAGCTGACGTTTCGAGCGTTAGCCCTTCGTCAGAGCGAATCGAGGGATTATGGGTTACGTGTAGTTTTTATAGTAGAGTAGGAGCTACGCT
The DNA here is from genome assembly GCF_036669935.1 of Montipora foliosa. Classification (NCBI taxonomy): domain Eukaryota; kingdom Metazoa; phylum Cnidaria; class Anthozoa; order Scleractinia; family Acroporidae; genus Montipora; species Montipora foliosa. The sequence goes on along the minus strand of NC_090869.1, from coordinate 72,033,875 downwards.
ATTGGTGGTAACATGGCAACGTGAAAAATAGGAATATATTAGTTAAATGAAAAGCGTTCGTTAATACCGTGAGGATTAAGGGTGCCGATTTGAAAGATGAATTTTTGTTCCAGATTCTTGCGGCTTTCCGTCGTACCTAGATGTAGGGAAAGGCCGCAGATAGCCATGTGTTTTTTGGAGTGGTTGGGCAGATTAAAATGGCGATCGACTGGCTTAGATGCATCCTTGTCATTCTTCTCAACATCGCGAAGGTGTTCGCGGAATCGGTCACCTAGTCGTCTACCTGTCTCACCAATGTATAATTTATTGCATAACGTACAGGTTATGCAATAAATGACATTTGCGGAGGTACATGTGAAACGATCGGTGATCTTAACAGATCGCTTAGGTACCGATATCTTGCTAGTGTTAACAATGAAAAGACAAGTTTTGCATCGTGAGCGCGCGCATTTGAAAGTGCCGGGTTGCTCGTTGGTTTTGAGCGCGCTTCTAACTAAAAAGTTGCCTACGTTTTTGTCGCGTTTGAATGAAATAAGTGGAGGTTGCGAAAAGATTCTACCAGTCTCGGGATCATTTTGGAGTAATTAAAAATTACTAAGAATGATGCTTTTGACTGCGTGATTATGAGGATGGAAGGTGAGGGTGAATGGAATTCTGTCATTCTTATCTTTCTGTAGGGGTAGTTTCTAAAGAAACTGTGGTGCTGCGTCGGTGGGGAAGTAGTATACAAAAATTTGGTTTTATCAACGGAGTTGATAATGTAAATTGGCCACCGTACAGAGATTCTAAAAGCTGACGTTTCGAGCGTTAGCCCTTCGTCAGAGCGAATCGAGGAATTATGGGTTACGTGCAGTTTTTATAGTAGAGTAGGAGCTACGCTATTGGTGGTAACATGGCAACGTGAAAAATAGGAATATATTAGTTAAATGAAAAGCGTTCGTTAATACCGTGAGGATTAAGGGTGCCGATTTGAAAGATGAATATTTGTTCCAGATTTTTGCGGCTTTCCGTCGTACCTAGATGTAGGGAAAGGCCGCAGATAGCCATGTGTTTTTTGGAGTGGTTAGGCAGATAAAAATGGCGAGCGACTGGCTTAGATGCATCCTAAGCTTGTCATTCTTCTCAACAACGCGAAGGTGTTCGCAGAATCGGTCACCTAGTCGTCTACCTGTCTCACCAATGTATCATTTATTGCATAGCGTACAGGTTATGCAATAAATGACATTTGCGGAGGTACATGTGAAACGATCGGTGATCTTAACAGATCGCTTAGGTCCCGATATCTTGCTAATGTTAACAACAAAAAGACAAGTTTTGCATCGTGAGCGCGCGCATTTGAAAGTGCCGGATTGCTCGTTAGTTTTGAGCGCGCTTCTAACTAAAAAGTTGCCTACGTCTTTGTCGCGTTTAAATGAATAATGTGGAGTGGAGGTTGCGAAAAGATTCTACTAGTCTCGGGATCATTTTGGAGTAATTTAAAATTACTAAGAATGATGCTTTTGACTGCGTGATTATGAGGATGGAAAGTGAGGGTGAATGGAATTCTGTCATTCTTATCTTTTTGTGACGTTTGTAGTGATGACTGTCGATCAAATTGTTGGGCACGATGATAGCCCGCTTTCACCACAGAGACAGGATAGCCACGTTTTTCGAAGAACTGGCACATCTCTGATTTGCTGGAAAAATCGGAGTCATCACTACATAGACGTCCAAGTCTAAGAAATTGAGAAAAATTGGATGTGACGATGAATACAACAAATAACTGTGTGAATCTGTAGGTTTGTAGTGCACACTAGTACATAGCACGTTGCCTCTAATAGAAACTTTGATATCTAGGAAAGCCAATGAAGTTTCCGAATATTCCCAGGTATATTTAAGTGCCGGATGAAAAGAGTTGACGGAGGTTATAAATTGATCGAGTTCTTCTCTGCTGGATGAAATAGCGCCGATGCAGTCGTCGATGTAGCGGCCGTAGAGTTTAGGTTTGGGACCGGTCTTCGGGGCAGTTCTTCGAAAAACGTGGCTATCCTGTCTCTGTGGTCAAAGCCGGCCATCATCGCGCCCAACAATTTGATCGACAGTCATCACTACAAACGTCACAAAAAGATAAGAATAACAGAATTCCATTCACCCTCACTTTTCTATCCTCGTAATCACGCAGTCAAAAGCATCATTCTTAGTAATTTTAAATTACTCCAAAATGATCTGGAGACTAGTAGAATCTTTTCGCAACCTCCACTTATTTCATTCAAACGCGACAAAAACGTAGGCAACTTTTAAGTTAGAAGCGTGCTCAAAACTAACAAGCAACCCGGCACTTTCAAATGCGTGCGCATTTCTCTGTGCGGTGGCCAATTTACATTATCAACTCCGTTGATAAAACCAAATTTTTGTGTACTACTTCTCAACCGACGCAGCACCACAGTTTCTTTAGAAACTACCCCTTCATTCATTTGTTATTCAACCGCTGCGACCACTAACCTTATGTTCTAGTATTTTTTAATCCACAGATTTCTAACGGGAGACCCAAGACGACGATGCCAAGCTTGACGAACCTCACCAAGGAGCTACGCCAGGAAATCGTACGTTATCTTTTTCCTTTTCCCACACTTAGCAGTAACTTAGCTTTCCGTTTAGCCACTCTCATTTTCGCCAAAACTAGGTATTGTAGTCACATCAACTTCGTCGGCCGTTGCCTCAATTCTAAAGTCATTCCTAAAGGTTTTCGCTCGATCTTTCGTGCGTCTACATTCTCTCACTCAAATTAGTATCTTCACCAAATTCAATGTGCGCAATATTCTTTTTCACGTAATATTATGAGGATCACAATTAGAGCTATGTGTCAAAAACGAATCGCACTTGACAAACAAATTCTTCATTGCCGCTCCGAACTTTCCAAAATCTGTCCAGCAGTTTTATTACAATCGATTCGCGCTAAAATCCGACAACTTAATTCTGGACTGTTTGACCATTTACACCAAACCAAGACTCTAAAACTTCAACAATTAATAGGTCCGCAAATTACCGACGACACTACATTGCATAGCCATAATACCGTAGTTACAATTCCAGAAAATCTTCTGCTTACTGACTCAGACAAATCTGTTTTCAGTAAGGGCCTAAATTTTGTCCCTATTACCAAACGCACCAACGAGTTTCCTATTAAGCAAGATGTTGAAAAATTCGTTCGCCGCGTTCAGTTAAAAGCCTTTTTTCACGACAAAGAGGATGATTCGGACACTTCTAATAAAGATATTTTTGAAACACTTCAAGTTCGCAAATCCAAATGGACTCCCGGCCCAAGGGGGACAATTTGCCTCTTTAGATTTTTTCACCAAAAAATGTCGTCACGACATTCACAAATTTAAATTCAATCTCAACACTAAATTTTCCAACCTTTCCTCGGAAGAGTGGCCGGCACTTAAAAATCTTGGTAAACGCAACGACATAGTTGTCAAATCGGCCGACAAAGGCGGCGCGGTAGTTGTTTGGCGGTCCGACCTTTACCAAAAAGAAGCTTTGCGGCAACTTTCGGATACCTCGTTTTATGCCAAAATCCCTAAAGATCTCACTTCCAAAAATCAAAAACTTGTCAAAGACACCATTCAAAATCTTATAGTTAATCAAGAATTACCGGACACTGCCACTAATCTCATCATCAACACCCTAGAACTTCGTGCATTTACTTCTTGCCTAAAATTCACAAACCCAACAAGCCAGGTCGCCCTATCGTTTCTGCCTGTAGTTGCCCTACCGAACTCATTTCTAGCTACTTAGACAGGATTATGACGCCTATCGTCAAATCTTTGCCATCATACATTAAATACAATACTCACGCACTACAAATTTTCCGCGATTTCAATTTCTCCGGCAAAGACAAACTTATTTTCACCATGGACATTACATCTCTATACACAGTCATTCCTAATAGCGAAGGTCTTCAAGCACTAAAACACTTTTGGATCAACGCACTGTCAAAGAACCTAGCTCGGAAACGCTCCTCCGCCTTGCCGAACTAATTTTAACACTTAAATGTTTTTTATTCGCCGGCAACTATTACAAACAAATTAATGGTGTAGCGATGGGCACAAAAATGGGACCAAGCTATGCCAATCTTTTTGTAAGATATGTTGAACACCAATTTTTTAATCAGTAAAACGTCCCCAGACCTGAACTCTACGGCCGCTACATCGACGACTGCATCGGCGCTATTTCATCCAGCAGAGAAGAACTCGATCAATTTATAACCTCCGTCAACTCTTTTCATCCGGCTCTTAAATATACCTGGAAAATTTCGGAAACCTCATTGGCTTCCTAGATATCAAAGTTTCTATTAGAGGCAACGTGCTATGTACTAGTGTGCACTACAAACCTACAGATTCACAGTTATTTGTTGTATTCATCGTCACATCCATCACATGTCAAGAACTCCATTCCTTATTCTCAATTTCTTAGACTTGGACGTTTATGTAGTGATGACTCCGATTTTTCCAGCAAATCAGAGGAGATGTGCCAGTTTTTCGAAAAACGTGGCTATCCTGTCTCTGTGGTCAAAGCGGGCCATCATCGCGCCCAACAATTTGATCGACAGTCATCACTACAAACGTCACAAAAAGATAAGAATGACAGAATTCCATTCACCCTCACTTTCCATCCTCATAATCACGCAGTCAAAAGCATCATTCTTAGTAATTTTAAATTACTCCAAAATGATCCCGGGACTAGTAGAATCTTTTCGCAACCTCCACTTATTTCATTCAAACGCGACAAAAACGTAGGCAACTTTATAATTAGAGGCGCGCTTAAAACTAACGAGCAACCCGGCACTTTCAAATGCGCGCGCTCACGATGCAAAACTTGTCTTTTCGTTGTTAACACTAGCAAGATATGGGGACCTAAGCGATCTGTTAAGATCACTGATCGTTTCACATGTACCTCCGCAAGTGTCATTTATTGCATAACCTGTACGTTATGCAATAAATTATACATTGGTGAGACAGGTAGACGACTAGGTGACTGATTCCGCGAACACCTTCGCGATGTTGAGAAGAATGACAAGGATGCATCTAAGCCAGTCGCTCGCCATTTTTATCTGCCTAACCACTCCAAAAAACACATGGCTTTCTGCGGCCTTTCCCTACATCTAGGTACGACGGAAAGCCGCAAGAATCTGGAACAAAAATTCATCTTTCAAATCGGCACCCTTAATCCTCACGGTATTAACGAACGCTTTTCATTTAACTAATATATTCCTATTTTTCACGTTGCCATGTTACCACCAATAGCGTAGCTCCTACTCTACTATAAAAACTGCACGTAACTTATAATCCCCCGATTCGCTCTGACGAAGGGCTAACGCTTGAAACGTCAGCTTTTAAAATCTCTGTACGGTGGCCAATTTACATTATCAACTCCGTTGATAAAACCAAATTCTTGCGAACCAGTTTGTTCAGTCGTTCCCACGACGTAAAAATGAGATAAGAAAATGTCTTCAACTGCCAAACAAAAAAAACCAGGTATCGTCGTCACGAGGACTTCGCAGTGGTCCCCCATCCAAGTACACTGAACCCCCTTTCGAAGGGGGCTTAATTTTAGTTGACCTTTGTGTTGAATTCGCGCCTATCTTGTCGAACCTTACAACACTTAAAAGAAAAGAAAGAAAACTAACAAAACCCCGGTGTCTGCCATCATTTTGTCACAGATGTATCCTTTGTTTCGTGAGTTGTTAGTAACACGCAAGGTAACTTTGATCACAGGCGGCCGCTAAAATCGATGTCACTTTCGTTTTTGCAATTTTACTTGTACAGCCAAAAGTGCCATAAAAAAAAATTAGACGTTGCGAAAATGTCCCAAAATGTTTTTAGCTGATGATAACTTTTCTTATTACATCCATTTAGAAATTACCGGTGATCCTTGGAATGTGATTGGCTCTCAGCAGCGCGATTTATTCCCAAACCACTTTTTTTTTTTTGCTGTGAATCGCACCATTTCCTCAGCCAATGAGCAAGGAACACTAAACCAAAACAACCAATCAGATTTCAAGGCTTTTTTAAGGTAACCAATCAAACTGCAGGAAAGTTAAGGACAAAGAAAACCATGTTGAGAAATTCCTTCGCCGCGTTCAGTTAAAAGCCTTTTTTCACGACAAAGAGGATGATTCTTACATTTCTAATAAAATATTTTTGAAACATTTCTAGTTCGCAAATCCAAATGGACTCCCCAAGGGGGACAATTTGCCTCTTTAGATTTTTTCACCAAAAAGTGTCGTCACGACATTCACAAACTTAAATTCAATCCCAACACTAAATTTTCCAACCTTTCCTCGGAAGAGTCGGCGGCGCTTAAAAATCTTAGTACACGCAACGACATAGTTGTCAAATCGGCCGACAAAGGCTGCGCGGTATATTTGTTTGGCGGTCCGACCTTTACCAAAAAGAAGCTTTGCGGCAACTTTCGGATACCTCGTTTTATGCCAAAATCCCTAAAGATCTCACTTCCAAAAATCAAAAACTTGTCAAACACACCATTCAAAATCTTATAGTTAATCAAGAATTACTGGACACTGCCACTAATCTCATCATCAACACCCCTAGAACTTCGTGCATTTACTTCTTGCCTAAAATTCACAAACCCAACAAGCCAGGTCGCCCTATCGTTTCTGCCTGTAGTTGCCCTACCGAACTCATTTCTGGCTACTTAGACAGGATTATGACGCCTATCGTCAAATCTTTGCCATCATACATTAAATACAATACTCACGCACTACAAATTTTCCGCGATTTCAATTTCTCCGGCAAAGACAAACTTATTTTCACCATGGACATTACATCTCTATACACAGTCATTCCTAATAGCGAAGGTCTTTAAGAGGCCCTGACTCAGAAAGCGTGTCAGACCTTGGAAATGGGGGTTGGCCAAATTCAATGAAACTTGGTGAGGACATTGTCCTTGATGAGTTATTATTAAATCCGGTTTTATTTTTCTTTGTTCTATCTTCCTTTCAATTTTTTCAGGGGGGTCCCATTTTGGGGTCTCAGAGTACAAAAATAACACCCTTATAAGGGTTAACTTTGGAGTACCATTGCAATAAATGTAGAAATCTCACAGAATATATAATGGTATGGGATGTTTCTACTAAGAACCTACTTTAATACGGTTGATGACTTTGGGGGATATAATTATTGGGAAGAGATAGGCATGGCACTAAATGTATGCAAATTTCGACCTCCCCGAAAATACGAAAAATAGGCCAACTTCAAGAAACCATAATTGTTACCTGTAATCCTATTACGAATGAAGAGACACGTCATGAGTTACCTAAGGATGTCTATAATCCAAAACAGGATTGAAAAATTTGGGTCCTTAAGCTTTGCTGCTTTCCGGCATCATTATTACTCAACACTTGTGCAAAATGACCTCATTTGTATAAACAAAATTTTGACTTAAAACTCACTGCTATATCAGTTTTTTCCTAGCTTAGATAATTTTTTATGGGAAAGCAAATGTTTTATAAATGAGAAATATTGATTTCGTGTAAACAAAATAAAGGGAAAATAAAATAACCGTGATACGAGTCATGAAAACGCTTCTGGCCAAGCCGGATGTGGGACTACTAATTTAACTTACAACACTGGCTAGACAGCTATTACAGAAACAATTAATCGTATTATAGTAAGAAATATCGTATTATAGTAAGTGATATAGTAAGTTTTCTGAAGCAAAATAATGGAAAAAAATGTTGCAAGGCCGTAATACTGGTCGTTCTTCATGTTGTCCGTGTTTGTAGTGAGGACTAGTTACAATTTGACACCAGTCTCCATGGGTTGAACAATTACAGAACGTGCAGCTAAATAGTTGAATTCGAAGATGACTTACTGTTCATATGGCAATAACTCAGACCCTTGTGGCGCTGTAAAATGGGCGCTACGTGACGATGCCATTATTTCTCTAATGTCCTGCACGTCGGACATGGGGCCATGGCTCAAGAATACGTATAAAGGTTCCGGAGCGTCGGGCATGAGAGGTCGACCAAACGCCAGGCACACAAACACGACAAGTGAGCAAAACATCTCAGTGCTTTTAATCAGCGGCCATGGCGAACTCGAAACTGGACTATCTTGACTTCTCGACTCCCTATCAAAAAGTCAAATTTACTTCCATCCTTGTAATCTTGCACTTCCACTGAGTTTCCCCAAATTGCAGTGTAAAATTGGTTTAACCAGTTTAGCTGTATATTTGCAATTGGTTCCATTGGGCAATATAACATGGAAATTTATAGGAAAGCCAAATTTCGAGGTGTTTTTGGCCTTATTTTGAGCGTCAAAGAATATGATTTATTCAGCTTCTGTCATTCTTTTAACAACAATATCATTTGAAACATTTGTTTGCGTCAGAGAAAAATGCTGACCTTTAGATTCTTTGCGTGTTGCCAAACGAAATGCTTTTTTCTTCTATGGGCGAGAGAAATAGCCAAAGTATGGTACGTTCTACAGTGGAAGTAATGATGTGGAAGGTGACTGAATACTTGTTACTCTTAGAGCTGCTGCCCCATTACTGAATTCGTATCTCACTGCTATTTCCTCTGTTGAAATACTGCTGCTTTCATATAAGAAGGCAGGCTGGCCCTGGTACCCTGGACTAACATCCTGGTATCCAGACCAGGTTACCGGGACTGATGAAAAAGGTTTCAAATATGCAAGCATTTTCCTAAAAGAGCGGCCAGAGGTTGATTATGTGTTTTTTCTCAGATTTTTTAAATCAATTTGACCCTATTGTTTAAGATTTAAAACCTTTCAGTAATAAAACAATTGGAAATACGAGCCACGGATACCTTCCAATACGCCATGCCTTTCTGTTAACTTGTGATCGCGTCACTAAATGTTCTGCGCGATAATCAAGCTAAACCCGATTTCCCAAAAACCAGTGGTCAAAATTCGTCTCGCTAAACGGGCCAACTTACTAGGCTGGTTTCTGGGCTCATTTGAATCGGCCGTAAGTACTGCTTTGCTTCTTTTTATTCCGAAAGCTGAGGTAGCTGCTATCGCCGAGTGGGAACTCATTCTCAACCGTGCAGGAATTCCCTTTGGCGGTAATGACGTTATAAAGTTGACCATATGTCCCAAACATCGTGCCAAGTACACTACTATGTACCAAGTGAGGGTAATGAACCAAACAAATGCTGATTATTGTTGAACCAGCTTTTTTCAAAGATACGCCGGATTGAAAGCCAAAAAATACATACGTGTATATATTTTCTCCACTAGGCTAACTGTTGTCATCCTAACCACCACGATGTGGAATCCTCAAGACTAAAGAGAATCGCAAGCAAGCTAAAGAAAAACCCTCGTTGCATAAACAAAGAGATGGCGTGTAAAATATACGAGCAGACACGTGTTACTGTTGCAATTGGCTCAGGTAATAATAAGTCAACCCATAGCCTGCAATCAAGCTATCTACTCGAGTCAATAAAAAAGAGAAACTGGAGAAAGGTGCAGAGATTGCTTGTGGGGTATTTCTCAAGGCTTTGTACGTAATTAGTAGACAAAAGGGATTCATGTTAAGTCATAATCTTTCAGGTGGTCACTTTGCACTTTTTGAAGTTTAGTAAGAACGAGTCAATGTCTGACAAATAATCTTCTTTTTGCAGTGATCTGCAGAACTTGCAGGGGATCACTTGATCAAGACGCAAAGCCCCATGAATTGCCACTTACAGGGTCAACATTCAAATCTGTTCCCAGACAATCTCGAGTGAGGAGACAGGAAGCTTGTGATACCCGTGTATCCTTGGATTCGCTCGTTTCAGCAAGAAGCATTTCATCCCTAGAAGAAAACGTCAGTGTCTACTTGCCAGAGGGTGAACTTCAACGCAAACATCTTGCAATCTTGAATAATGCTCTTACTAGCATTTCAGAGGGCAGTTTTCAACCTTTTTTGCAGTACATTGATTACGATTGGAATGAAACGTCTGAGAAAACAAAGAGACAGTACACAAAGAAAGTAGAGGAAGCTATTACTCTTGTTTTGCGTACGGTCGCACCTTCACAAGAAGGAACTCTGTGGCAATCGGTTATCAACTATCACCTGTCACACGAGAGACCTAAGAATACTTTAGTCCTTGATGCTGGGGTAGAAGCCATAGTAGCCGCGTACAACGAGTCTGAAAATAGATCTACACGGATTCAAATACTTTCACTTATATGTGACAAGTACAGCCAAACAGAACTTCAGGAACTTATCCCTGACATCTCCAGACGACAAATACAAAATGCCAGAAAGCATGCCAGCGAAATAGGGGCTGGTGAAACAAAGGTGCCCGAGAAGCTGTTTCGATGTCGTCTAGACATGGACAAAGTCAGGGAATTCATTCTTTTCATTTCAAGATCCACATTTCTACAAGATGTTGCCTTTGGTACTAAAAAGCTGAAGCTGAACTCTGGAGTAACTCTACCCATACCAGCAGTTGTGCGAACGATGACAACAACCAAAATCATTCATTTGTATCGACAAGAATGCAAACAGGAAGGCAAAGAACCCCTGAACGAGCGCACTTGTTTTAGAATCATGGAATGTTGCAGTGCTTCGAAGCAAAAGTCCCTCCAAGGTCTGGACAATACATCGACAGCTGGGATTGAGGCCTTTGAAACACTAGAGACGCTTGCTGAAACGCTAGCAACTAATGGTGCAGGAGCTACTTGGGGAAGAGAAACTGCCCAACGACTAAGAGCAGGAAAGAAATACCTTAGATGTGATTATAAATGTAATTTGGGTCCCGATGAACATTGTCGTGATCACTGCATCCAGTTTGCCCTATCAGATCCTGGCCAAGACCAGTTTTGCAGCCCTTGCAACCATGAGCACGACCTGGTAAGTTTACAATGCCAAAGCATTAAAGAAATCCTGAATAGCATTAAAGAGAAAGTGGAGAACAACGACATAAGTTTGACAGAAGAGCAAAGGGAAAGAGCAAGGTGGGAATGGGAACATGCCGTAACAGAAATTGAGGCGTGGAAATCCCATTTGCTTCGAACATTTCAGCAAGATATCGCAAGGCAGGATGCTTTGAATGCTCTGAATAGTGAAACCATTTTAGTCATCAATGACTGGGCCATGAAGCTTCTTCCTATGAAATACAGAGAAACACAGTCAGAGTTTTTTGGCAAGAGAGGAATGAATTGGCATTTTTCCTCAGTTGTTCATTCATCTGACCACCCCGATTTCAAGCCAACAGAATGCGAATACCAGATCCACGCTTACATAGCTGTATTTGACAGTTGTAAACTGGATTGGTTTTCTGTTTCTTGCATTCTTGAAGAGGTTCTAAGCACCGTCAAAGAAACGCATCCTTACGTGAAAAGAGCAATACTAAGAAGTGACAATGCAGGATGCTATCACAATTCCGCTCTGTTGTCCACAATACATTCCACCAATTAGCGTAGTGGAATAGAGGTTGTGAGGTACGATTTTTCTGATCCACAGGAGGGCAAAGATCTATGTGACCGACGAATAGCTCCGTGCAAGCAGCGTCTCAGGAATTATGTGGCAGAGAATAACGACATACAGACAGCCCAAGATGTAAAGAATGCACTTGAATCACCCCCAGCGTCACAGGAACTCGAGTAGCAGTGTGCACAGTAGATCCCTCTCAGATGTCTACAAAAGTTGCTTCTAACAAGATTCCAAATATCACAAAGTACAACAACTGTACCATCAGGGTAGATTAGAACAATTTTTGACGAAGCTGAAAATAAGTGACTTAAGGTCGATGTGTAACCAATTTAACGTCGCTTTGAAGGGCCCGCTCTTACGAAAGGCAACTTTTATTCAAGCTCTCCAAGAGCTCGTTACTTCATGCAGCTGTCTTTGCGATGATCATTGAGTTGCTGCTGGTACCCAGGGTATGAGACCACACAAAATATTTAACCTTCATTAAAGGCAGAAGAAGTTAAGTCTGCGAACATAATATGTTGTCTTATATAAGGTACAATAAGGCAATCGAGTTTTCTATTTTATGATCGTAGATGCTTAGAAATATTGCAACACTTGGTATCCCATAACGTACATAAATGACAAACTTCTTTACTAGAATGCTGAAACCATTGTTATACCTTTAATCCATTGTCATAACAGGTTACCATAGCGACAGTTCAGCGGTTAAAACTGAGCACCCTTAATGTTGGCTTTAAGTGCTTGTAACTAATAAAACAGCTTGGTGACCTTAATTTTCTATTATCGAATTTTGATCAACACGCAAAGATACAACTTTCTGCAAAGTTTAAAGATATTCTATCAAAATGGTACTGTGCCAATTTAAATTTGGAAAAGTTAAGGTAGCTCTGACCCCTGTGATGGAACATTTTTAAGCTTTCCAGAAAGTTGTAGCTTGAAGTGTTGATCACAATTCGATGATAAACAATGAGGGTCACCTCCTTTTTGAGTTGTAAGCACTTGAAGCTAAAATTAAGGGTGTTTTAACAGGTTATACTGTTGCTATGGTAACCCTTTTATGTAGAGAGATTGACCACAACTTGTTCAACAATTGGGCATTCCTTTGATACAATTTTTATTGCATCAACTGATAAAGAGAGGTAGTATTGTGACGGAACCAATGTTGTTACATTATGGGTTGTGAAATTACCACGTGGTTGTAGTAAGATCTCTGCCTTAGAGAAGTCAGAAAGCAGGAGAGTGAATAAAAGCCGTGCGAGTGTTTTGTGAGGAAAATTGTTGTTTCATTCGGCTCTTTACAGTATTAACCCACCAAAGTATAAGTGCTGGGAAGTGCTAGGAACTTTTCTAGCCACCTTAAAATCCAAAATATGGATTAGCCAGGAGTAATTTTATAACTCACGGCGCAATTTTTCCCTTAAACTAGTCGTAAACTAGTAGACTATTTTCAGAGCCTAAAAAGGTAGCCAGACTAGGGAAAAAACTGATTTAGCAGTGATTTTTGAGTCAAAATTTTGTTTATGCAAATGAGGTCATTTTGCAAAAGTGTTGCGTAGTAATGATGCCGGGAAAGCAGCAAAGCTTACTGACCCAAATTTTTCTATCCTGTTTTGGATTGAAGATGCCCCAAGGTAACTCATGACGTGTGTCTTCTTTCTTAATAGGATTACAGGTAAAAATTATGATTTTTTGAATTTGGTCTATTTTTCGTATTTTCAGGGGGGTCGAAATTTGCATACATTCAGTGCCATGCCTATCTCATCCCAATAATAATATACCCCAAAGCCATAAACGATATAAGAATATGTTCTTAGTAGAAACATCCTATACTATTAGATATTCTTTGAACTTTCTGCTTTTATCGTAATGGGATTTGGAAATCAACTCTCACATTGGTGTTTTTTTGTACTCTGAGACTCCAAAATTGGACCCCCCTAAAAAATTCAAAGGAAGAAAGAGTGAACGCAAATAAACCCGAATTTAGAAATAACTCATCAAGGTCAATGTCATCACCAAGTTTCATTGAATTTGGCCAACCCCCATTTCCAGGGTCTGACACGCTTTCTCAGTCAGGGCCTCTTAAGCACTTAAACACTTTTGGATCAACCCACTGTCAAAGAACCTAGCTCGGAAACGCTCCTCCGCCTTGCCGAACTAATTTTAACGCTTAACTGTTTTTTATTCGCCGGCAACTATTACAAACAAATTAATGGTGTAGCGATGGGCACAAGAAAGGGACCTAGCTATGCCAATCTTTTTGTAAGATATGTTGAACACCAATTTTTTTATCAGTAAAACGGCCCCAAACCTGAACTCTACGGCCGCTACATCGACGACTGCATCGGCGCTATTTCATCCAGCAGAGAAGAACTCGATCAATTTATAACCTCCGTCAACTCTTTTCATCCGGCTCTTAAATATACCTGGGAAATTTCGGAAACTTCATTGGCTTCCTAGATATCAAAGTTCTATTAGAGACAACGTGCTATGTACTAGTGTGCACTACAAACCTACAGATTCACACAGTTATTTGTTGTATTCATCGTCACATCCATCACATGTCAAGAACTCCATTCCTTATTCTCAATTTCTTAGACTTGGACGTTTATGTAGTGATGACTCCGATTTTTCCAGCAAATCAGAGGAGATGTGCCAGTTTTTCGAAAAACGTGGCTATCCTGTCTCTGTGGTCAAAGCGGGCCATCATCGCGCCCAACAATTTGATCGACAGTCATCACTACAAACGTCACAAAAAGATAAGAATGTCAGAATTCCATTCACCCTCACTTTCCATCCTCATAATCACGCAGTCAAAAGCATCATTCTTAGTAATTTTAAATTACTTCAAAATGATCTGGAGACTAGTAGAATCTTTTCGCAACCTCCACTTATTTCATTCAAACGCGACAAAAACGTAGGCAACTTTATAATTAGAGGCGCGCTTAAAACTAACGAGCAACCCGGCACTTTCAAATGCGCGCGCTCACGATGCAAAACTTGTCTTTTCGTTGTTAACACTAGCAAGATATGGGGACCTAAGCGATCTGTTAAGATCACTGATCGTTTCACATGTACCTCCGCAAATGTCATTTATTGCATAACCTGTACGTTATGCAATAAATTATACATTGGTGAGACAGGTAGACGACTAGGTGACTGATTCCGCGAACACCTTCGCGATGTTGAGAAGAATGACAAGGATGCATCTAAGCCAGTCGCTCGCCATTTTAATCTGCCTAACCACTGGAAAAAACACATGGCTTTCTGCGGCCTTTCCCTACATCTAGGTACGACGGAAAGCCGCAAGAATCTGGAACAAAAATTCATCTTTCAAATCGGCACCCTTAATCCTCACGGTATTAACGAACGCTTTTCATTTAACTAATATATTCCTATTTTTCACGTTGCCATGTTACCACCAATAGCGTAGCTCCTACTCTACTATAAAAACTGCACGTAACCCATAATCCCCCGATTCGCTCTGACGAAGAGCTAACGCTTGAAACGTCAGCTTTTAAAATCTCTGTACGGTGGCCAATTTACATTATCAACTCCGTTGATAAAACCAAATTCTTGCGAACCAGTTTGATTAGTCGTTCCCACGACGTAGAAATGAGATAAGAAAATGTCTTCAACTGCCAAACAAAAAAAACCAGGTATCTTCGTCACGAGGACTTCGCAGTGGTCCCCCATCCAAGTACACTGAACCCCCATTCGAAGGGGGCTTAATTTTAGTTGACACTTAGACTAGGATCAACGATAGTGACCTTTGTGTTGAATTCGCGCCTATCTTGTCGAACCTTACAATACTTAAAAGAAAAGAAAGAAAATCAACAAAACCCCGGTGTCTGCCATCATTTTGTCACAGATGTATCCTTTGTTTTGTGAGTTGTTAGTAACACGCAAGGTAACTTTGATCACAGGCGGCCGCTAAAATCGATGTCACTTTCGTTTTTGCGACTTTACTTGTACAGCCAAAAGTGCCATAAAAAAAAAAAATTAGACGTAGCGAAAATGTCCCAAAATGTTTTTAGCTGATGATAACTTTTCTTATTACATCCATTTAGAAATCACTGGTGATCCTTGCAATGTGATTGGCTCTCAGCAGCGCGATTTATTCCCAAACCACTTTTTTTTTTTTGCTGTGAATCGCACCATTTCCTCAGCCAATGAGAAAGGAACACTAAACCAAAACAACCAATCAGATTTCAAGGCTTGTTTAAGGTAACCAATCAAACTGCAGGAAAGTTAAGGACAAAGAAAACGATTGTGTGGCGAATTTTGCACTGAACGTTTGTTCCTAACTGAAGAAATAAAATATTGGCACTGACTAAAAGCCTGTATTTTAGGGATTAAATAATAATTGTGCGTTTTCTAAATGGATGTAATAAAGTGGTAATTGAACTTTGCGTTGAGCAATTTTGGTCTGAAATCATACTTGACTTGTGCGCTCGTTCGATTTTGAAATCACACGTACTACTACAAAGTAGGGGAGCCTTTGTATTGAACTAGCGAAACGTTTTTTTTTTTTTTTAGGAAACTGTCTCGAAATTTTGCGTAACTTTCCAAGGAAACACATCTGCGAAAGAGGTAATAGCTATAGGTGTCAATTAAATAGATTCACTTCGGTGGTAGGTATTTCTAGATCTGCGATGCCAAGTTCACGTTTAACAAACTTATTCTTGATCATTTTAGTTGTTCATCTTGTACAAACAAGTCCAGTTATTCTTGGTCTAAATCCACGTGATGAGACGGCCATGTTGGTGAACAAAACAATAGAAAATGGCCCCACAAATTTTGCAAAACAATAGAGTCAAATCCCCAAAAGACATTCTACACCATCATGGCCTTCGTGACGTCAGATGGAAACCATCAATAAACGAACTGGATTTTGGGGAGAAAACTAAAATTGGCGTTAGTGTATTCACGTTTTTCAAAGAACTCAGTTGAGATTTGGTTGCTTTACACAGCAGACTCTTGTAGAATGTGACACCAACGAAAACGCGACAATACAGTAAATACCCAGTCCCCCATAGGGGCTTTTCAGCGCTATAGAAACATAATAAACGAAATGACCGAGCAGAACAACAACAACTGAGGATCTCAACTGGCAGCAGGAAAACCAGTTGGCTATTTACAAGTGCAGCTTAGGAGTTGAACTAGGGGCTACAAGGAACAAATTCAACGAGTGGTCAGAACGGGTCTTGAAGACGGAATCTCCTGATCCCAAGACCCACTGGCCCCACTGGGCCGCACTCCCTCCACGACTTAATATAATTTCAGCCATCGTCACTGTTGTGTGACTAGTTTAACCTGTTTGTATCATACAAAGTTTAAGACTTTTTGACTGTTGTCCAGATAGTTTTCGCGTTAGGTCTTCGCAACCAAGTTGGTGGACAAAAACATACGATCTCTCATTGGCGTCTTTGTTCGACCATTAACATTTTCACTTTACATCATTGTCACCTCGGTTTTGAAACTATGGAAACCTCAAATGCAGTAATTGTAAAAAAATGCATGCCAAACACACAATACTCATTTTTCACTCAATAAACCTTTTTGGTGTCGTCCCTTTGCTAAACCTCTGTACTGTACTCATCGTAAGGATACAGCTATTACAACAGCTCTCGTAATTAATTCAGAAAACAATGAACACGAATGCTGTGATATTATTTTTCTTCAGAATTTGGTTTTATTTATGGTTAATATGGTGAAGGATATATCTTCTACTGTGAAAAAACCTGACAAAGAACGACAAGAGGATGCAATAGAGATTTCAGATCTTTGCGAACATTTTGTCGCTGCTGCCTGCTTAAATGAGTCAATGCCATTCGACGTTCAAACAAGTGAATTTGGTGAGTATCACTTTTTTTAAATGGGGTGAATGGGCAACGCTTGCAATACGTCTTCTGCCTCAGATCGGAACATTACAGCAGCTACAATAGCCTCACATACTTTTCTACAGCAATTGTAGAAGGGTATGTGAAACGTACATTTAAGGACGTTCGCGCTAATTGTTTGTGCGCAACGTAACTGCACAGGTAACGCGACTGTAATATGTCACGCATTACTTCGAGCATTAGTGAAGTTGAGGTTTGAAAACCTTTGCAGAAACCGTGGACGATAAGTCTTGCACAGCGTTGGATAAGAGAAGATTGTGATCAGTCAAAATTGATTAAAATTTTTTGGAAAGGCAAGTAGACTACTGCACGACTGATGTTCGCGTTGTTTTTATCAGTCCTGCACTAGTCTACTTGACTTTCATAAATATCGTTCAAGCATTAGTTAAAATAACATGGCGACAAAAATTCCAGGCCGGCAAAAGAATGGCACATTGATTTCCGAATCATCATGAAACGTTAAAGAGAAGTGAGCGGGAGGATGGAAAAAGCT
>NC_090869.1:72003537-72013537 GCF_036669935.1 Montipora foliosa | reverse complement strand
GGTTTCAGGCTTATCAATATATACCGATCATGCTAGACGTGCTATTTTTTAAAAATCTGAGAAAATTATGCTAGTTGTTCCACCAATTATGCCGACAATTATGCTAGCAAAATCAAAAACCTACTAGCGCGAAGCCCGCGGAAAAAAAACAGGTTCCCGAACTTACGATATTTACTAGATCTCTGAGGTAAGAAGGCGTGCGCGGGAGAGGAAAGTAGTTAACTTCAAGCGGGACGTTCATAAGCAGGCCTAAAAATCTGGAAACGAATAAATCTTGTTAGTATTTTGAAATAGTTGCTTGCAAAATGTAAACAGTTTCACAAGTTTATTTCGCATAAACAACAACTTGCTGAAAAAGGGTGCATCAAATTTAGCAGGTCGTACAGCGGTAGGGACACCCATCGGTGGTGTTCCGCAGGGGGTGTATTTGCTTGATGGAAAAGAAGTAATGGGAAGTTGCTGGGAAAAAGATTATTGTTGTCCTCGCAAATTGTTCTCAATCTCCTCGCGGTCGCGCCTCTCCTGGGAGAATTATATTTGTTGTGACGGTCATTCGGAGTCAATGTGCCTTTTTTATTTCCTTGCAGCTCATTATAAAAACAAAACACTACGTTAAAAGTCTGAAAGCCCAAAACTCCCGTGCTTCGTATAAATTTTGCGGCGTACACGCGCATTGCATTCTTAAACTAGTGACCCTTTGACGTCATTTTCTCCTCGATCCAGCTCTCTCAAGAACTTAAAGTTAGTAATGGCGGACCATTAAATAGGAAAATTCCAGTTAAAATAAACAGGTGTCTTTTTGAAATGAAGGCTTAAAAATTTGGTCGCTTAGTGTTTAGTTACAATACAATAATACAATACATACTTAATTGACCGCTCCCCATAGGGGCTTTTCAGGGCGAACGAAACAATCAACGGAACAACAGAACACAACAACAACAACTGTTAAGAAACCCAACTGGCCGGAGGCAAACCAGTTGGCTATTTACAAGTGCTCCGGGGAAGTTGAACCAGGGACTACCAGGAACAAATTCATGGAGTGGTCAGAGCGGGTCTTGAACCCGGGATCTCCGGATCTCAAGGCAAGCGCCCTAACCACTGGGCCACACTGCCTTGTTTTGAAATCCAAAGAAAAATAAGAATTGACTTTTTGGTCACAGGGGTTCTTTAATATAATTGCGTATGTTCCGTTTTCGTGGTAAACTAGACACTCGGGTCTTGGTTGTTTATCCCTGCGGCACGAGTGTGTGAAATAGCAAGTGCCGTGTCTTACGAAGACACTTCAATAACTGATGAATTTTCTTCGCTTTATGAACGGGCTATATGATTGGTTGTGATTGGTCACACAAATTAAATTGTTGATTTCTCGGAAACTCCATTGAATGCAGCTCCAATTATACTGATGAACAAACTAGTCACATTTTAGATTCTTTCGTTTTCCTTATTCAGGCTCGGTAGTTATGGGAGTGAGATACAAAAAGCTGCATAGGCTGTTTACAACTGCAAACAACACGAACAAATTGGTGAAGAAACTCGTCACTTTTTGGGTTTTTTGGATTGGTCTGTTAATCTATGTTGTTTTCCGTATTCAGGCTTCGTAGTTATGGGAGTGAGATATAAAAAACTGCATAGACTGTTTACCACGGCAAAGAACACGAATAACACGGACAAAAGCAGGTATGCTTTCCGCCATTCTTCTTGATCACTGTAAGTCCCTCTTGGTTATATTAAGCTCAAGGCATACGTTTTAACGTTTTAAAACATTTGCTGATCAAAGAATTTTGAAGCCGAGAAAGTGTGTTATCAGCTTTTGAGACTGGAAAACAGTCATTTCACGTCGTTTAGCCACTGTCAACTTGTTGAACGGAACAGGGCTTGTCCTCTGTTTCGTTCAACTTCGCTTTCGTGGTGAATGGTCAACTTTCAATTCGTATTCAACCTCAAAATTTTTCGAAGAAGAGCTGCAACAAGGATGAAAAACGTTGAACCTTTTTTTCACCAGCTCTCGGCGCAATAACGAAATCTCGTAATCTGTGAAACCCTGAAGGAATTTGTGGTGGTTAAGGCGCGCCTGGAATGCCGGGAAAAAGCTGATTTTGAATGGTGAAAGAACATAAGAACAGAGTCGAGGTGTGGGGGAATACTTCGCTTTTTTTTGCCAAACGTAAAGCAAGGAAATCCAAAGTATTCAGGATACGGAAACTACTACGTGGACAAAATTCTTTGGACGGTCATTCAAAACTCGTAATTATCCATGATTTCAAAATTACTTTCAAAAGCAAATAATACATTTTAAAACTCAAATGCAGTTCTTCCCCCACCTTATACAGTGTTGGAAAGCCTGAAAAACTGCGGCTGAAAGTTTGCAACGTTGTGGGTGGGGCGGGAGGAGGGGCTGCGTACGTACATTTTGAATCTCAAGCCACTATTTGCTTCGCGTGTTTTGCATCCTGTTCAACTTCTTCACTCTTTATAAAGTTAACACAGAAATAATTTACTCGTTGTCAAAACGTAGAGTCAAGAATCGAAAATCTTAAGGGAATTACTTCCCAACGAACTGTTAGGTAGATCCTAATAAACTATAATTTGTTCTTCCCTCGATCGGTTTGCTAAAGTCTGATGTTCATGGCACTTTTAGTCTTGTCTCGTTATCTTCACCTTATTCTGTTTCTTGTTGTTGTTTCTTTTGACAGGACTATTAACACCCATATAATGTCAGCGTCAATATTTCCTCCTGCAAAAGCAGAATTGCTAAAAAATGTCTCCTTGGTGTTTAAGAACTTGAAGGTATCAGTTATTACATAATACATGCATTTTGCATTTTGCGTTCTCGCATATGATCCATTATAGAGGGCAGACGCATGGCTGGCGTCATCTAAAAACAATCACAGAAGACGCCAAATTGTGGTCAATCTCGACCCCAGAGCTCTTCTCTTGACCGAGGGAGAGAAGAGTTCTGGGGAACCCTGAAACAAAGTGTCTTCTCATTGGTTTTCGTGAAGAACAATCAAAAGCGTCTCTAATTGGTGCATATTCATGTTAGCACGAGGAGTGAGCAGGCGCTGTAAGGTTCAAATAGCCAATTTTTGGCTGTAAGAACCCTACGGCGCATGTTCTCCTACACGGAGTTTCCCAGAGCCTTGGGTCGATCCGAGGCTCTGGTGACGAGAATGAATTGTGGTAAGAACATTCGTGACACTGCCTCGTGTGCCACGTTTTTGGTCTTGCCACATTTTGACGTCATTTGCGACCTATTACTGAACAGACGCACGCGGTCGGTTAAAATGCCTTTTGGCTAATAAATCAATGGACCTCAACAGGAACCCATGACCTGGAGCCTACAACTCTACTGTGTTCGTGTCACGGCGTTTTCACAGACCGATTTATTTTTAGATTGAATTTCCCGCGAATGAGACTCCCACAGGAGCCCGATGACCAATTACAAGAAATTAAGCTGACGTCATAGGGTCACCGAACCGGAACTGCCTTTGTTTTTTCGGGAAAAGATAGTCTAAAAATAGATCGGTCTGTAAAAATGCCGTTACATAGGCCCAGTATGGGAGCTGTAGGCTCCGGGTCATGGGTTCCTGACCTCAATCTTTCGTGAAAAAGAGCATCATCCTTGAAAAGAAATGAATCGGTATGTGTGGAGATTAGCAGATGAATAATAAACTCATGATCTGTGTAATACTGATCGCTCGCCTATCTCTGATTGCAGTTTAACTGATTTTGCCTTTAAAATGTAAATTTGACGCATTCAAATGGGAAGAAATACGATGGTGTTTAGTTAGAAGGTCTGTTAGGAAAATTAGGACTTGATCAATTTTTTTGTCAGTATTTTTTCTTCGTCTGTAGCTTCGAAGACGCGCCCATTGTCTATTAGAGAATTTAGCTAAATTTAATCTTCTAGCTTTCGTCAGAGCAGAGTTTTAATTGCTTTTAATTTAATGGAATGGATAGTTGCACAAGTTCCAAGACGTTTACTTGACCTTAGTCCGCAGGAAACGATAGAGAATGTGTGTTCTGGAATCTCTCAGAAAGCAAGTAAGAAAACTTAAAGTGTATATGACAGATTTTTCTTTATTTACTCAATCGAAACATCATCATTTTTGATATTTAAACTAGACTCACCATAAAAGCGTACACTGGGTTGCCTGTGGTACGTGTTACACAAAAAAAGAAGGCACTGAATTGGGTGGTATTGAAATTAATCAGGGTTCCAGTTAATTTTTTCAAGTGGGAGGTCATTAAGACCATTTGAGGGTCACCCAAATGTCGCGCCAGCAGAGGCCCTTTGGCTCATACGTTCACACCTTTAATTATTTTGTAATATCCTGTCCCATTTCGAGGTCTTTTAGTTTTTAAGCTTTGGTAATAAATTCAGTTTAAAGATAACAAAACACGCTCTTGAGTAAAATTCACTCGTTTCTTCTCAGACAGAGGAAAAAGAAACAGTTTTTATATATAGCTCTGAATCGAATTCTCATCGAAAGATTAATGACAATCGATCGTAAAAAGACGAAGATTTCTGCAGTCTCTGACTTTTATGATGCTTTGTCAAAAAGGAAGAAATTGATCACGTGTTAGGCAACCATAAAGGTGCACGTGATCACCTTGTGTCAACTGAATGAACTGCGGGAAAGCATGTTAATGGTTCGTCGTTTTCAGAGTAAAACAACGTCTTTGGTTTTTTTTAATCTTGTTGTAATATTTAACTAAATATTTAGATTTCATCTGTCGGGTCAGGAAGCCTTTTTTGTCAGCTTCCTGAGGACGTATCTATTTTGACTTCAGTGTGAACTATTTACACAATCGCGAGGTTGAGCGGCCATGTAATAGAAAATCTGAACATCTATGAGATACAAAACCAGACTTGCGAATTATCGCAATTCACAATGCTGACAAGCACAAAATTAGAAGAAATGGTTAATAAATATAAAGTTTGTTACTATCTGAAAGGTTTTGGGTTAGAGTAAAGGGATATATTGTCACGAAAACGATGTAATTTCATGACACTCAAAATTCACAAAAAGCGTGAGTTCCATGAAAACAAATTTTGCACTAGCAAGTCATAGCAATAAAATGGATTAAGCAGGAAGTTAAAGAAATATTGTTGGCGTCCCAAATAAATTTCATCTTATACAATACAATGACAAAATCATTTGTCAGAGAAATAAAATTCTTGTCTCCTCGCGTATCACATTTCAACGCACGTATGCCAATTTGTTAACTTATTTTCACCGCGTCCCGATTCCCGCGAAATTTTTCTTCTTTCAAATACATTGTATTAACAAAAATATTATTTCTCGTCAAGCGTTGCATCTTTTATAACCGCTAAATATAAAGATTTTTTAACGATCTGTCCGTAGATATTTTTTCATAATTTAATATTCTCGATCAAAATTTGCACAACAGTCAAATCACAAAAATAGCAACGCACGCAACAAATTTAGTCGCATTTATCTCTTCGTCGAATTCTCATGCTTAACACAGGAATTTTTCGTTATTGTGAAAATCGTTCTCTATTCGTTAGCAATCATCCTTTCAAATTTCAGCGAAAATCGACCGGTCCGCGAATATTTTACGAGTTTTTTTCAATGGGATGTCAAAAGGCCAAGTGATATTATGCATATTAGGGCAAGTTCCGTGTCAAAAACACAACTAAATAAATCTCCCACCAGTGTTCAGCATCAAATCCTTTAATGAAAAACCCTTTACTTGAATTATCAAGCAAAAAATGGGCAACAAGCTTTCTTTCAAATAATTTTTGACTAACAAGAATTAGTGAAATTTCTAATTGTTACCGGAAGACTGTGCAGAATCGAGTACAAACAACTATAAATAAGCCAGACAACAGACATCACAGATCCAAGTTGTTCAATTCCTTCTCTGTCTTTGTTAAACCCATAAGTTACTAGAGAATTTTCCATTTGATTTCAGTGTTGTACAAAACATCACACTTGTACAATATTGGAACTACAGCTCACTTTGATTACGGCTCGACGGGCGACAGATTGTTGTCGAAGTCCATTACTCGTTGCTTTTAAGACTCCAGATATTTTTTTCACCGCCTGTCTTGTTTATCCAATTTAAATTATGTTCCATTCTTTAGCTCCATGTTAGGGTACATTTTGTTTAAAGATCCTCGAAAACGCCATTTGCGTTTCAATCTTCGACGCCATTGCAGGTTAATGAAACATTCTACTGTGTCAAACCAGAGAAATCTACGCCTTTCTACTACCCCCTGAAATCCTACCAAAATACCGGCGGAAGACTGCACGCACAAAGATACCACTTAGCAAGGGAGTGATAGGAGAGACTTTTCCCGACACGGAAAGGAAAAAAAAAAAAAAAGAAAAAGAAAAAAATAGAAAACGAACAAATCCCACCCATTTTCCGACTGGGATACCCAGTAAAAAACCCAAAAAATTTCATACCGATATCCAGCCTTCACTTCCAAGGGACGGGGGATAAAAAAACCTCGCTCGTAAGGAGACTGCGAATAGAAGACCAGTGATGTCAATTGCCCGAAGAGGAAAATACCATAATATTCTTTGTTTGTCTACCCAAATTTTGCATAAGCATTGTTTTTAGTTTCTCTTTAGGCTTGGTCCCAAGAGAAAACAAAACTGCTTCAATCAAAATTTGAATGGACAAACAAAGATGACAGTCTCCTTACCAGCGCGGTTTTGTATCCCTCCTCCTCCCCGGAAGTGAAAATCCGATTTTTCAGGCTAAAGGCCGCACGGAAGGAGAATCGATATGGAATTTTTTTCATTGATTTTATCTCAGAAAACCATGATCTTTCAAATGAGTAAATAAAGAAACATATGTCATAGACCCTTTAAACAATATTTGTGTAATATTTAACAATTATTCTTTGAAATCGAGGTGAATAGTGGTAAAATATAAAAGAATAATTGTTTTAGTATATACTCACGAAGTGATCTCAACATCAATTGCAGAAAGAAAATCCAAAGTCGATTTCATTGGCATCTCAATTCATGCGTGGAAAACGGCACAAAGCATGCGCGAAAGTGTTTACAGAAGCTTCAAACATGACAAATCTAAATAACCTTCGTTAAAATCCTCGTCACAAACAGCAAAATGGTCATTTAGCACCGTTTAAATCAGCAATCTAAATCGAAAGTCTGGTTGTTAAAACATTTTCACCGTTCGATTAAAGTTTTTGAGTTTCATTTGAAATGGAAATTGAAAGTGCAGTTGGTAAAGGGTCCACATGAAATGGTGGCTCTAATTGAAGTGAGCGTTAGTTTGTTGTAAATGACCCGTCTTGTTCCTTGTAACCATGTGGAACTTTCTTAAACATTTTTTTAATTCCTCGATTTCACTAAGAAATTCGTTTTGGTGGGCGACCAGCCCTACAAGAGAGAATTACTCC
The DNA here is from genome assembly GCF_036669935.1 of Montipora foliosa. Taxonomy (NCBI): domain Eukaryota; kingdom Metazoa; phylum Cnidaria; class Anthozoa; order Scleractinia; family Acroporidae; genus Montipora; species Montipora foliosa. The sequence continues at coordinate 72,006,135 of NC_090869.1, read as the reverse complement.
GAGTGAAACAAATTGTTGGCGTGAAGATTGTTTAATTTTCAGCAATTATCTGGAAAAACGAAGTCAAACACTGGTTGGCAAAAGTATGAACTCTTCTCTTACCTTTGAAAACTTTCAGGCCAAATTTTGTGGCCTTCTTTGTCTTCTGTAGCACAGCATCATCTTGTATTCTCAACATTTCTGATTCATAAATGCTGGCGAGTTTACGCCGGCCATTTTGTTTTGTTTGGATCAAGCATTATTCACTCCGTAGGGAGTGAATAATGCTCAGTTACTCCGAGATAGCGAGCCAATCAGATTGCTTGAAACACCAAGATCACTGAGTGAGTATATACTAAATAGATTTAGCCTAAAAGCGGAGCTCCCAGGTTATTTATTCTTACAATAAGTTAACCTGGCTTGAGCCTGCGATCCAATCAAATACTGGTTCCTGGTCAGCAGTCAACTAAAAGAAAACAGCTGACCTTGATGAGCTCTAATCTTGAGCCCTGGACATGGTCACTTGTTACTGGTTAGCTGATGCTTTGTTTTGTCAGGTGTCAATTGATTATAAAATGAGTTACGTACACTAGCTGAAATATAGCTGCCTGGCTGAGTTGTAAACTTGAGCCCGCAATATGGTTACGTGATTCTGGTCACACTGATATACATGGAGAAGCGGATGTATGGTCGTATGGGGACCAAAACCAAATTTTCTCGCACAGATGAGTTATCATATTTTCTTGCCCATGGTGCTCCGCGAAAAGTATTATATTTCCCTTTGCGCTGAGATAACTTTGTTTTGATTGGCTTTTAGAACAGTGGGCGTGCTGAATCTCCCAAGGGAGGCTTTCTATAAGTAAAATCGAGCCAATCATGACGCACAGCGCGGGAAAAGCGCGGGAAACTCCGAATAGTTACCTTGGTTGGTTAAGACGACTGCTCGGGAGTTTTGAGCTTATCACCGAGCGCAGCACTGCAAAACCTAAACAATCCCGAAATTACTTTCGACACCAATTAAAGATTATTTTACAAACTGTTCATTGGATACACTAACATTTCTCTATTCATTAAGATGGTCAGGGGACAATTGTTACGTCAATTTTACACCCGGCAGCTCAGAAACAACGTGTGTTTGCAACCATTTAACACATTTTGCAGTGCTCATGGACCTCACGGACCTCACACATGTTGATGCTAAACTCGTAAGTGCACATAAATCTGTAATCGTTTCCATAATAGTCAAATAATTTCAAAAAACATCAAATGTCGGTTATGAAACGAAAGAAGCGAGACCAGCACTACAAGATAAGTACACCGTTTGTATTTATAGAGTTCAAATAAACTAAAGTTTGTACTTTTGTTTTATAAATACCAACAGCAACTTCCAATATGCATAATGTATATATATTATGTATGTATTATGTGTTAGAAAAAAAACCAGTAAAGGCAAACCGAGAAAATTAACACACGTGTGAGATGCTTGGTTTACGGAACTTGCCTGCCATTAGACCAGTGTAAAATTAAAAGATGTTTCGATAAGCCTCAGTGAATAGGGGCTACTGATGAGGATGAGATGTTCATTCTTATCTTTACCATAAATGTTATGAGATCTGAATTCGGTTGTCGTCGGCTGTTCTTCATGAATTCTTAATGATTTTTTTACAATTTTTAACAGTCTCAAACGGACAGGAAACTATTGGAGATCCTCACGTATGTTGGCTTGGGATTGTCTATCCTGGGATCTGTCATCACTATAATCAGCCACTGGGTGCTAACGTACGTCACAAAAATATATGAAATAAATCATCTGAAGCGTTTCTACGTGGAGTTGTGTTTGTGATATGCAACCAATCTATATAGGCATAAGTCACAAAGACGTAATAGTAATAGGCCATTTGAACGATTGTATCATTTTATTAAGGATCTTGCGAACCGACGACCTTTGCACGACGGCGCCGTTAGGTTGCGTGACATGTCTGCTACGCATGCCTCTATGAGCACTTGCCGGAGTCACGCCAAAGTTGACGACATTGAAAATAGGAATATATTTGTGTTAATATTGTCTTTGAAAAGCCCCCTTGAGGAAAGTCAATAAAGTATGTAAATGTAAATGTAAACTTCTTATGTATGTGTCTCAAGCGCTATGCACGAAGATTTGGCTTTAAATTTCGCTAGCGCTTTTATTTTTAGTTGGACTATTCGCCATGGTGCAGCAGAAGGTCTTCACTTAAATAACATGCCCCTAAATGTGATACTTGATGACCCGGCAAAAACACCTGGAGCATTAAGAGGAATTTTGACAGCTGACCTTCCCGCTATTTACAATTAAAAGATAAAAAGATAAAATTTTAAAACAATTAAAAGATAAGTGGTCATCTCGTCAGGCTGCAGAAGCTGTTCAGCAAGTTTATAAATATCCTCCCTAGGCCTGTAGAAATGAAACTGAGCTTTGCATTCATCGTTTGGTTTCTCATTCGAATCGAACCTTCCATGGTTTGTGTGTGAAAATCTTATAAAAGTACAAATTCTTCAGGACGGTGACGCGGTACCATGAGGTGACCCAACGGCGCCGTCGTGCGAACGTCGTCGACTTCTAAGCTCCCTATTATCAAGATC
>NC_090869.1:71983537-71998537 GCF_036669935.1 Montipora foliosa | reverse complement strand
GAATGCACTCTACAGGCAATACATCAAGCCAACTACACATTAAGAATGCTCGTTCCTCCATAAAGAAACAGCTACAATTCGAAATTGGCTGAAGGCTCGCAACAACACTTCCGAAGGCTCTAGAGAGAAATTTACACACAAAGAAGTCAAATTCGACTACCAATTGGACGACTATCTCAAAACTATCAGAAACCCAGCACATAGAATAAGTATGACAAAATTGCGTCTGTGGGTTCATAGCTTGCGAATACAGACTGGGAAATACGAAAATAGAGGTGCACCAATCCCAGTAGATGGAAGAAGGTGTCTGCAATAGAGGCTATATAGAAGACGAGCGGCACTTCTTGATGTATTGCCCAGGGTACGATAACATTAGAAATGAGCTCCATTTTCTCCTTTCAACACACGATGTTGTTTTCAAAAGCCTTAATGATGAGGATAAAATACGGTATTTACTTACCCTAGAAAACGAAAGCACTTCAAAGATAGTAGGTAAATACACATATTTAAAGTTTCAGAAGAGAAAAGACTTCCTGAATGCAAAAAAATTAAAATAATAATTTTATACCAATTGTATTACAAGTAATTATATGATCTTTTTAGTTAATTAGTTATTCTAGTAGATATCATCACCTTTATTGTAACGAGACCGATACCTCCCTTTGGAGAGTAAGGCGCAATAAAGATTTACTGTTTACTGTTTACTCACTCACTCACTCACTCACTCACTCACTCACTCACTCACTCACTCACTCACTCACTCACTCACTCACTCACTCACTCACTCACTCACTCACTCACTCACTCACTCACTCACTCACAAAGAAATCCAGTCTGTAAAATCTTCAATAGCAAAAGTAATTGAAGAAAATGTCACGCTTAAAGAAACGCTTCACAGCACGACACGCACTCTGCAAGATCTTCAAGCTACAATTAAATCGACAACAGCTGAATTGCAACAGTCCAAAACTGAAACTCAACGATGTTATGAATTAATTATCAAAGAGCGCTCATTGCGTGAGTCCATCGAAACAGAACTTCAGAACCACTTCAAGAATTTCGCAGCGTACAAAGCGAAGACAACTCAAGAGATGACACAACTATTTGCCCGCGTTCGAACAGCAGAAGAGAAAGCAGAACAAGCCAATGATCATGATGAAACGATACAGGAAAGGAACACATCTGTGATGGAAGAAAACGTGTTAATTCAAAAAAGAGTGGATGATATTGAGAAAGAATTGAATTCTATCCAAGAGAGCATTTTTAATGGTGAAGCTGTCGCACACCGGAAATCATTATCTCGAGAATCCATTGTCCTTTCGCCTGAAAACGACAGACCCCCAGCCAGCTCCCAAGATCAACGGAAACAAGTTACTCAAGAACAAAAAGCCTTCAAGAAAATAAAACCCGTCGGAGACACCATTATTTTTGGTGATTCTAACACGCGCGGCCTTGAAAGCCGTAGATTGACCATGGGCATTGGATCACTTAGCGGCGCAACGTTTGATTCAGCTATCAATTATCTACAAAGTGATCCCACACCAGACGAAGCTGTCAAGCGTGTCATTTTTCACCTGGGCACCAACCATATCCACACAGAATCTACTACTGAGAGCCTGAGAGATAAATTGAATATCCTAGTCACAGAATCACGCTCCAAGTTCCCAAATGCCAAAACTGCCTTCTGCAAAATCCCACCACAATTCAACAACAATGGAGATACCAAGAACGACAGGATCGCTCAATTAAACGAGGAAATGAAACTGCTGGATGTGGAATTTATAGATGTTAAAGCGACGGAGGCAAGCCTTTTTACACGTGACGGAAAGCATTATAACAAGCGAGGTCTTGCTGTTTTGGCTGGCGCACTAATACAATGGGCAAGAAAAAATGGACACTCTTCCACTTCGCCACGATCTAAGCAACAGTCACATAATCCAAGAGGAAAACATTTCAACACTCGACCAAATGGAACTAGGAACCTATCAAGGGACCCGTCACAGCAATTGCTGAATTTACTTCTGGCTACACTTCAAAACGGTCGATGAACATAAAAGCGGAAATCAACAGTAAGCTTTACTTTAATAGTCACTTACTTTCACCAGCTTATGCAAATCAATCTAGTCGTATTTATTCGACTGATATTATTCTATTAATTTTTTACGTAGTCCAACAGTTATCGTTTATTTTTTAACGTACTTTAATTTATCTAATCATTACTATTATTTCTTCAAGATGAATAATCAAAATAACGTTTTTAATATAATTTCTTGGAATATTCAAGGCCTAAAAACTAGGCTTAAACCGACGAAACAAACCGTCTCGAATACCAAATTGAACATTAAATCAATTAAATCTAAGCTATCCAAATTTGATATTATCTGTCTCCAAGAAACATGGGCAAAAGACGAGACATTAACTTTTCAAGGGTACACAGTGTACTCAACCGTTAAAAACACCGTAAGCAGACGAGGCCAAGCAGGGGTATCGGTATTAATTCGAGACTATCATCAAAATTTTGTTTCTCGTATACACAGTGATTCCCCCAACATAATTTGGTGCCGATTACATAAGCAATTGCTTGGACTCCAGGCAGACATTTTCCTGGCTGCAGTTTATCTACCCCCACTACAATCACAACGAAAGGCAGGAGAAGACGTTATCAGTATCTTAGAAAAAGAAATTCATAAGTACTCTACCCAAGGCCAAGTTCTTTTACTTGGTGACTTCAATGCGAGAACGGGGACATTAAACGATTTCATTGAAAACGATGCGGATGACTTTTTAACAATTCATAATACCTACAATCGAGACACGGATTGCCCAAAGCGAAACAACGCGGACTACACAATCAACAAAGTAGGAAGAGAAATATTACGATTATGCATAGGAAATAGATTGCGAATTTTGAATGGCAGGTTAACAGGTGATCTCGATGGAAAATACACTTGCTATCAAACTAATGGGGCAAGCACAGTCGATTACGCACTAGCAAGTGAAGACCTTATAAAGACGATATTAGGATTTCAAGTTCAAGCCTTGACAACCTACTCAGATCATTGTCCTATCAGTCTAAAATTAACTCCCTCCCGCTCTCACATGGTAAAAGACAATGCACCTAGACAACCACTATGCAAAGCGGCACCTACTCAAAAGAACTTTAAAAAGTTTCTTTGGAAGGCAGATTCAAAAGACAAATTTCTCAGTGCATTATCCAATCCTAATGTTCAAAGATTATTTGATTCCTTCAACTCAGAACACCACGCATCAGTAGACGATGAAATCTCGCAATTTAACCAAATTATCAATTCGGTGGCCAAATCATGCCTAGCAACATCGCGGAAAACCTCTAAAACTACCAAAGAAAAGAAACCATGGTACGATCACACCTGCAGACAGTTAAAGAAACAACTGCAACAATTAGTAAAGAAAATTAACCCCAGTTCTCACCAATCACTACGACAAGATTATTTTGTTCTTAAAAAGAAATACAAAAAGCATGTCAAAATGATGCATAAAAGATACAAAAACCAAATAGTAAATGAAATTAATGCTTTACACCCAAAACACAGTCAAGATTTCTGGAGGTATATTAATCAACTTAGAAAAAGCGATGCTGTCGAAGAGGAAACCTCTGTTTCGTCAGAAGATTGGATATGTCATTATCAGAAATTATTATATGATAGCCAGGAACCGCACACCACTTTGGACTTTTCAAATGAAGATATGGACTGGGAAAACGAAAATTCACCGAATAACGACATTTTAGGGCAGCCTATTACGACCAACGAAATCCATGAACAAATATCAAAACTCAAGTTGAAGAAAGCTTCGGGTATGGATTCTATCCTTAACGAAATGATTAAACACGGACGCTATTATCTAATGCCTTCATTAGAAAAACTGTTCAATGATATACTAGACAGTGGAACATTCCCAACCCATTGGAACATAGGTGTTATAAAACCGATATATAAAAGAAAGGGTGATAAGCGGTCTCCAGCAAATTATAGAGGAATCACATTGACGAGCTGTTTAGGAAAACTATTTACATCAATCTTACAATCCAGGCTGAACAAGTTTATCGAACAACATAACATCCTCAATCCAGAACAGTTTGGATTTCGCCCAAATTCCCGAACAACAGATAGTTTATTCATCCTACAGCAACTCATTAATAAGTATAAAAAAACATAAGAAACTTTATGTTGGCTTCATCGATTATGAAAAAGCGTTTGATAGCGTGTGGCAGTCCGGGCTGATCTATAAAATCTACCAATATGGAGTTAAAGGCAAATTCTTTAAAGTCATTAAATCCATGTATTCGTCGATTAAAAGTTGCGTCAAAACTGATGAAAGCTCTATCACAGAAATGTTCTCATGCAACAAAGGAATAAGGCAAGGTGATGGCTTAAGTCCAGTTTTATTTTCATTATTTATGAATGACTTACCGCAATACTTTAGGGACAACCATTGTCCAGGAGTAATGATTGGAAGCCATTCTCTAAATTGCCTCATGTATGCTGATGATTTGTTAGTTTTAAGTCCCTCTCCAGAAGGACTACAGAAATCGATTAACGTCATTAAAAAGCACGCAGAGGAATGGAAGCTGAAGGTGAATACCAACAAATCAAATATCATCATCTTTAGTGGGAACGGTCAAACCAAAAACAAGGAAATTTTCCAATATGGTTCAGAAGCATTACCTATCGTCGACAAACAAACATATTTGGGAATAGAAATGACCTCATCTGGTCGCTATACCTACGCAAGAGACATCCTTAGCAAAAAAGCTTATAAAGTTCTTGCGACAGTGAAACGATTGTTCTCCAATTCGGATACGACCACAATTACAATTAAGAATAAGCTTTTTGATGCCCTTGTCAAACCTATACTACTATATGGATGCGAAATATGGGGACCGGAGCTATTATCATATAAGACCCATTTTGACAAAAGCACTATCGAACAAGTCCATATCAAGTTCTGTAAACAAACACTAAATACCCCATGGTACACAGAGAACATTGCCTGTAGGGCAGAACTTGGACGGTACCCTTTAAGTATAGACATAAAAGCTTCAATATTTAGTTACTCGCTTAGATTACAGCATAAAACAGTCAATCCTCTATTAAAGGAAGCCTTTCATCACGCAAAAAGTCACAGCCAATTTTTTGATGTATTAAATAATGACGAAACTATACGAATGCACTCTATAGGCAATACATCAAGCCAACTACACATTAAGAATGCTCGTTCCTCCATAAAGAATCAGCTTAAAAAGGACTACATTCGAAATTGGCTGAAGGCTCGCAACAACACTTCCGAAGGCTCTAGAGAGAAATTTACAGACAAAGAAGTCAAATTCGACTACCAATTGGAAGACTATCTCAAAACTATCAGAAACCCAGCACATAGAATAAGTATGACAAAATTGCGTCTGGGGGTTCATAGCTTGCGAATACAGACTGGGAAATACGAAAATAGAGGTGCACCAATCCCAGTAGATGGAAGAACGTGTTTAGTCTGCAATAGAGGCTATATAGAAGATGAGCGGCACTTCTTGATGTATTGCCCAGGGTACGATAACATTAGAAATGAGCTCCATTCTCTCCTTTCAACACACGATGTTGTTTTCAAAAGCCTTAATGATGAGGATAAAATTAGGTATTTACTTACCCTAGAAAACGAAAGCACTTCAAAGATAATAGGTAAATACACATATTTAATGTTTCAGAAGAGAAAAGACTTCCTAAATGCAAAATAATTAAAATAATAATTTTATACCAATTGTATTACAAGTAATTGTATGATCTTTTTAGTTAATTAGTTATTCAAGTAGATATCATCACCTTTATTGTAACGAGACCGATACCTCCCTTTGGAGAGTAAGGCGCAATAAAGATTTACTGTTTACTGTTTACTGTTTACTCACTCACTCACTCACTCACTCACTCACTCACTCACTCACTCACTCACTCACTCACTCACTCACTCACTCACTCACTCACTCAAACACCGTAAGCAGACGAGGCCAAGCAGGGGTATCGGTATTAATTCGAGACTATCATCAAAATTTTGTTTCTCGTATACACAGTGATTCCCCCAACATAATTTGGTGCCGATTACATAAGCAATTGCTTGGACTCCAGGCAGACATTTTCCTGGCTGCAGTTTATCTACCCCCACTACAATCACAACGAAAGGCAGGAGAAGACGTTATCAGTATCTTAGAAAAAGAAATTCATAAGTACTCTACCCAAGGCCAAGTTCTTTTACTTGGTGACTTCAATGCGAGAACGGGGACATTAAACGATTTCATTGAAAACGATGCGGATGACTTTTTAACAATTCATAATACCTACAATCGAGACACGGATTGCCCAAAGCGAAACAACGCGGACTACACAATCAACAAAGTAGGAAGAGAAATATTACGATTATGCATAGGAAATAGATTGCGAATTTTGAATGGCAGGTTAACAGGTGATCTCGATGGAAAATACACTTGCTATCAAACTAATGGGGCAAGCACAGTCGATTACGCACTAGCAAGTGAAGACCTTATAAAGACGATATTAGGATTTCAAGTTCAAGCCTTGACAACCTACTCAGATCATTGTCCTATCAGTCTAAAATTAACTCCCTCCCGCTCTCACATGGTAAAAGACAATGCACCTAGACAACCACTATGCAAAGCGGCACCTACTCAAAAGAACTTTAAAAAGTTTCTTTGGAAGGCAGATTCAAAAGACAAATTTCTCAGTGCATTATCCAATCCTAATGTTCAAAGATTATTTGATTCCTTCAACTCAGAACACCACGCATCAGTAGACGATGAAATCTCGCAATTTAACCAAATTATCAATTCGGTGGCCAAATCATGCCTAGCAACATCGCGGAAAACCTCTAAAACTACCAAAGAAAAGAAACCATGGTACGATCACACCTGCAGACAGTTAAAGAAACAACTGCAACAATTAGTAAAGAAAATTAACCCCAGTTCTCACCAATCACTACGACAAGATTATTTTGTTCTTAAAAAGAAATACAAAAAGCATGTCAAAATGATGCATAAAAGATACAAAAACCAAATAGTAAATGAAATTAATGCTTTACACCCAAAACACAGTCAAGATTTCTGGAGGTATATTAATCAACTTAGAAAAAGCGATGCTGTCGAAGAGGAAACCTCTGTTTCGTCAGAAGATTGGATATGTCATTATCAGAAATTATTATATGATAGCCAGGAACCGCACACCACTTTGGACTTTTCAAATGAAGATATGGACTGGGAAAACGAAAATTCACCGAATAACGACATTTTAGGGCAGCCTATTACGACCAACGAAATCCATGAACAAATATCAAAACTCAAGTTGAAGAAAGCTTCGGGTATGGATTCTATCCTTAACGAAATGATTAAACACGGACGCTATTATCTAATGCCTTCATTAGAAAAACTGTTCAATGATATACTAGACAGTGGAACATTCCCAACCCATTGGAACATAGGTGTTATAAAACCGATATATAAAAGAAAGGGTGATAAGCGGTCTCCAGCAAATTATAGAGGAATCACATTGACGAGCTGTTTAGGAAAACTATTTACATCAATCTTACAATCCAGGCTGAACAAGTTTATCGAACAACATAACATCCTCAATCCAGAACAGTTTGGATTTCGCCCAAATTCCCGAACAACAGATAGTTTATTCATCCTACAGCAACTCATTAATAAGTATACAAAACAACATAAGAAACTTTATGTTGGCTTCATCGATTATGAAAAAGCGTTTGATAGCGTGTGGCAGTCCGGGCTGATCTATAAAATCTACCAATATGGAGTTAAAGGCAAATTCTTTAAAGTCATTAAATCCATGTATTCGTCGATTAAAAGTTGCGTCAAAACTGATGAAAGCTCTATCACAGAAATGTTCTCATGCAACAAAGGAATAAGGCAAGGTGATGGCTTAAGTCCAGTTTTATTTTCATTATTTATGAATGACTTACCGCAATACTTTAGGGACAACCATTGTCCAGGAGTAATGATTGGAAGCCATTCTCTAAATTGCCTCATGTATGCTGATGATTTGTTAGTTTTAAGTCCCTCTCCAGAAGGACTACAGAAATCGATTAACGTCATTAAAAAGCACGCAGAGGAATGGAAGCTGAAGGTGAATACCAACAAATCAAATATCATCATCTTTAGTGGGAACGGTCAAACCAAAAACAAGGAAATTTTCCAATATGGTTCAGAAGCATTACCTATCGTCGACAAACAAACATATTTGGGAATAGAAATGACCTCATCTGGTCGCTATACCTACGCAAGAGACATCCTTAGCAAAAAAGCTTATAAAGTTCTTGCGACAGTGAAACGATTGTTCTCCAATTCGGATACGACCACAATTACAATTAAGAATAAGCTTTTTGATGCCCTTGTCAAACCTATACTACTATATGGATGCGAAATATGGGGACCGGAGCTATTATCATATAAGACCCATTTTGACAAAAGCACTATCGAACAAGTCCATATCAAGTTCTGTAAACAAACACTAAATACCCCATGGTACACAGAGAACATTGCCTGTAGGGCAGAACTTGGACGGTACCCTTTAAGTATAGACATAAAAGCTTCAATATTTAGTTACTCGCTTAGATTACAGCATAAAACAGTCAATCCTCTATTAAAGGAAGCCTTTCATCACGCAAAAAGTCACAGCCAATTTTTTGATGTATTAAATAATGACGAAACTATACGAATGCACTCTATAGGCAATACATCAAGCCAACTACACATTAAGAATGCTCGTTCCTCCATAAAGAATCAGCTTAAAAAGGACTACATTCGAAATTGGCTGAAGGCTCGCAACAACACTTCCGAAGGCTCTAGAGAGAAATTTACAGACAAAGAAGTCAAATTCGACTACCAATTGGAAGACTATCTCAAAACTATCAGAAACCCAGCACATAGAATAAGTATGACAAAATTGCGTCTGGGGGTTCATAGCTTGCGAATACAGACTGGGAAATACGAAAATAGAGGTGCACCAATCCCAGTAGATGGAAGAACGTGTTTAGTCTGCAATAGAGGCTATATAGAAGATGAGCGGCACTTCTTGATGTATTGCCCAGGGTACGATAACATTAGAAATGAGCTCCATTCTCTCCTTTCAACACACGATGTTGTTTTCAAAAGCCTTAATGATGAGGATAAAATTAGGTATTTACTTACCCTAGAAAACGAAAGCACTTCAAAGATAATAGGTAAATACACATATTTAATGTTTCAGAAGAGAAAAGACTTCCTAAATGCAAAATAATTAAAATAATAATTTTATACCAATTGTATTACAAGTAATTGTATGATCTTTTTAGTTAATTAGTTATTCAAGTAGATATCATCACCTTTATTGTAACGAGACCGATACCTCCCTTTGGAGAGTAAGGCGCAATAAAGATTTACTGTTTACTGTTTACTGTTTTACTCACTCACTCACTCACGAGATTGGGCAATCTCACTATTTCTTTTTACCTAACAACCTACCGCGTCTTGATCCAGGGCAACCACTGCGGTTATTGGTGTAAGGAAATTTTTCCGCAATTGAAGGAAAACGTTGAAAAAGAGCGGACCGATGAAAACTACGGAAACTCCAAATCATTAGATGACCTTTTGGCCACTATTATTAATGGCGCCCTGTCTGACAGTAAAGAAACTGAGACCGATAGTTTCATAACCACTCAATCATCCAGTCAGTGCTTATCACCCCAGAACTCTAGGAGAAGAAGCTTACCAAGCACTCCTGGTGGATTTGATCACAAAGAAATCCAGTCTGTAAAATCTTCAATAGCAAAAGTAATTGAAGAAAATGTCACGCTTAAAGAAACGCTTCACAGCACGACACGCACTCTGCAAGATCTTCAAGCTACAATTAAATCGACAACAGCTGAATTGCAACAGTCCAAAACTGAAACTCAACGATGTTATGAATTAATTATCAAAGAGCGCTCATTGCGTGAGTCCATCGAAACAGAACTTCAGAACCACTTCAAGAATTTCGCAGCGTACAAAGCGAAGACAACTCAAGAGATGACACAACTATTTGCCCGCGTTCGAACAGCAGAAGAGAAAGCAGAACAAGCCAATGATCATGATGAAACGATACAGCAAAGGAACACATCTGTGATGGAAGAAAACGTGTTAATTCAAAAAAGAGTGGATGATATTGAGAAAGAATTGAATTCTATCCAAGAGAGCATTTTTAATGGTGAAGCTGTCGCACACCGGAAATCATTATCTCGAGAATCCATTGTCCTTTCGCCTGAAAACGACAGACCCCCAGCCAGCTCCCAAGATCAACGGAAACAAGTTACTCAAGAACAAAAAGCCTTCAAGAAAATAAAACCCGTCGGAGACACCATTATTTTTGGTGATTCTAACACGCGCGGCCTTGAAAGCCGTAGATTGACCATGGGCATTGGATCACTTAGCGGCGCAACGTTTGATTCAGCTATCAATTATCTACAAAGTGATCCCACACCAGACGAAGCTGTCAAGCGTGTCATTTTTCACCTGGGCACCAACCATATCCACACAGAATCTACTACTGAGAGCCTGAGAGATAAATTGAATATCCTAGTCACAGAATCACGCTCCAAGTTCCCAAATGCCAAAACTGCCTTCTGCAAAATCCCACCACAATTCAACAACAATGGAGATACCAAGAACGACAGGATCGCTCAATTAAACGAGGAAATGAAACTGCTGGATGTGGAATTTATAGATGTTAAAGCGACGGAGGCAAGCCTTTTTACACGTGACGGAAAGCATTATAACAAGCGAGGTCTTGCTGTTTTGGCTGGCGCACTAATACAATGGGCAAGAAAAAATGGACACTCTTCCACTTCGCCACGATCTAAGCAACAGTCACATAATCCAAGAGGAAAACATTTCAACACTCGACCAAATGGAACTAGGAACCTATCAAGGGACCCGTCACAGCAATTGCTGAATTTACTTCTGGCTACACTTCAAAACGGTCGATGAACATAAAAGCGGAAATCAACAGTAAGCTTTACTTTAATAGTCACTTACTTTCACCAGCTTATGCAAATCAATCTAGTCGTATTTATTCGACTGATATTATTCTATTAATTTTTTACGTAGTCCAACAGTTATCGTTTATTTTTTAACGTACTTTAATTTATCTAATCATTACTATTATTTCTTCAAGATGAATAATCAAAATAACGTTTTTAATATAATTTCTTGGAATATTCAAGGCCTAAAAACTAGGCTTAAACCGACGAAACAAACCGTCTCGAATACCAAATTGAACATTAAATCAATTAAATCTAAGCTATCCAAATTTGATATTATCTGTCTCCAAGAAACATGGGCAAAAGACGAGACATTAACTTTTCAAGGGTACACAGTGTACTCAACCGTTAAAAACACCGTAAGCAGACGAGGCCAAGCAGGGGTATCGGTATTAATTCGAGACTATCATCAAAATTTTGTTTCTCGTATACACAGTGATTCCCCCAACATAATTTGGTGCCGATTACATAAGCAATTGCTTGGACTCCAGGCAGACATTTTCCTGGCTGCAGTTTATCTACCCCCACTACAATCACAACGAAAGGCAGGAGAAGACGTTATCAGTATCTTAGAAAAAGAAATTCATAAGTACTCTACCCAAGGCCAAGTTCTTTTACTTGGTGACTTCAATGCGAGAACGGGGACATTAAACGATTTCATTGAAAACGATGCGGATGACTTTTTAACAATTCATAATACCTACAATCGAGACACGGATTGCCCAAAGCGAAACAACGCGGACTACACAATCAACAAAGTAGGAAGAGAAATATTACGATTATGCATAGGAAATAGATTGCGAATTTTGAATGGCAGGTTAACAGGTGATCTCGATGGAAAATACACTTGCTATCAAACTAATGGGGCAAGCACAGTCGATTACGCACTAGCAAGTGAAGACCTTATAAAGACGATATTAGGATTTCAAGTTCAAGCCTTGACAACCTACTCAGATCATTGTCCTATCAGTCTAAAATTAACTCCCTCCCGCTCTCACATGGTAAAAGACAATGCACCTAGACAACCACTATGCAAAGCGGCACCTACTCAAAAGAACTTTAAAAAGTTTCTTTGGAAGGCAGATTCAAAAGACAAATTTCTCAGTGCATTATCCAATCCTAATGTTCAAAGATTATTTGATTCCTTCAACTCAGAACACCACGCATCAGTAGACGATGAAATCTCGCAATTTAACCAAATTATCAATTCGGTGGCCAAATCATGCCTAGCAACATCGCGGAAAACCTCTAAAACTACCAAAGAAAAGAAACCATGGTACGATCACACCTGCAGACAGTTAAAGAAACAACTGCAACAATTAGTAAAGAAAATTAACCCCAGTTCTCACCAATCACTACGACAAGATTATTTTGTTCTTAAAAAGAAATACAAAAAGCATGTCAAAATGATGCATAAAAGATACAAAAACCAAATAGTAAATGAAATTAATGCTTTACACCCAAAACACAGTCAAGATTTCTGGAGGTATATTAATCAACTTAGAAAAAGCGATGCTGTCGAAGAGGAAACCTCTGTTTCGTCAGAAGATTGGATATGTCATTATCAGAAATTATTATATGATAGCCAGGAACCGCACACCACTTTGGACTTTTCAAATGAAGATATGGACTGGGAAAACGAAAATTCACCGAATAACGACATTTTAGGGCAGCCTATTACGACCAACGAAATCCATGAACAAATATCAAAACTCAAGTTGAAGAAAGCTTCGGGTATGGATTCTATCCTTAACGAAATGATTAAACACGGACGCTATTATCTAATGCCTTCATTAGAAAAACTGTTCAATGATATACTAGACAGTGGAACATTCCCAACCCATTGGAACATAGGTGTTATAAAACCGATATATAAAAGAAAGGGTGATAAGCGGTCTCCAGCAAATTATAGAGGAATCACATTGACGAGCTGTTTAGGAAAACTATTTACATCAATCTTACAATCCAGGCTGAACAAGTTTATCGAACAACATAACATCCTCAATGCAGAACAGTTTGGATTTCGCCCAAATTCCCGAACAACAGATAGTTTATTCATCCTACAGCAACTCATTAATAAGTATAAAAAACAACATAAGAAACTTTATGTTGGCTTCATCGATTATGAAAAAGCGTTTGATAGCGTGTGGCAGTCCGGGCTGATCTATAAAATCTACCAATATGGAGTTAAAGGCAAATTCTTTAAAGTCATTAAATCCATGTATTCGTCGATTAAAAGTTGCGTCAAAACTGATGAAAGCTCTATCACAGAAATGTTCTCATGCAACAAAGGAATAAGGCAAGGTGATGGCTTAAGTCCAGTTTTATTTTCATTATTTATGAATGACTTACCGCAATACTTTAGGGACAACCATTGTCCAGGAGTAATGATTGGAAGCCATTCTCTAAATTGCCTCATGTATGCTGATGATTTGTTAGTTTTAAGTCCCTCTCCAGAAGGACTACAGAAATCGATTAACGTCATTAAAAAGCACGCAGAGGAATGGAAGCTGAAGGTGAATACCAACAAATCAAATATCATCATCTTTAGTGGGAACGGTCAAACCAAAAACAAGGAAATTTTCCAATATGGTTCAGAAGCATTACCTATCGTCGACAAACAAACATATTTGGGAATAGAAATGACCTCATCTGGTCGCTATACCTACGCAAGAGACATCCTTAGCAAAAAAGCTTATAAAGTTCTTGCGACAGTGAAACGATTGTTCTCCAATTCGGATACGACCACAATTACAATTAAGAATAAGCTTTTTGATGCCCTTGTCAAACCTATACTACTATATGGATGCGAAATATGGGGACCGGAGCTATTATCATATAAGACCCATTTTGACAAAAGCACTATCGAACAAGTCCATATCAAGTTCTGTAAACAAACACTAAATACCCCATGGTACACAGAGAACATTGCCTGTAGGGCAGAACTTGGACGGTACCCTTTAAGTATAGACATAAAAGCTTCAATATTTAGTTACTCGCTTAGATTACAGCATAAAACAGTCAATCCTCTATTAAAGGAAGCCTTTCATCACGCAAAAAGTCACAGCCAATTTTTTGATGTATTAAATAATGACGAAACTATACGAATGCACTCTATAGGCAATACATCAAGCCAACTACACATTAAGAATGCTCGTTTCTCCATAAAGAATCAGCTTAAAAAGGACTACATTCGAAATTGGCTGAAGGCTCGCAACAACACTTCCGAAGGCTCTAGAGAGAAATTTACACACAAAGAAGTCAAATTCGACTACCAATTGGAAGACTATCTCAAAACTATCAGAAACCCAGCACATAGAATAAGTATGACAAAATTGCGTCTGGGGTTCATAGCTTGCGAATACAGACTGGGAAATACGAAAATAGAGGTGCACCAATCCCAGTAGATGGAAGAACGTGTTTAGTCTGCAATAGAGGCTATATAGAAGATGAGCGGCACTTCTTGATGTATTGCCCAGGGTACGATAACATTAGAAATGAGCTCCATTCTCTCCTTTCAACACACGATGTTGTTTTCAAAAGCCTTAATGATGAGGATAAAATTAGGTATTTACTTACCCTAGAAAACGAAAGCACTTCAAAGATAATAGGTAAATACACATATTTAATGTTTCAGAAGAGAAAAGACTTCCTAAATGCAAAATAATTAAATAATAATTTTATACCAATTGTATTACAAGTAATTGTATGATCTTTTTAGTTAATTAGTTATTCAAGTAGATATCATCACCTTTATTGTAACGAGACCGATACCTCCCTTTGGAGAGTAAGGCGCAATAAAGATTTACTGTTTACTGTTTACTGTTTACTCACTCACTCACTCACTCACTCACTCACTCACTCACTCACTCACTCACTCACTCACTCACTCAC
>NC_090869.1:71972672-71975172 GCF_036669935.1 Montipora foliosa | reverse complement strand
TGCGTAGCAAGCGTTCCTGTTCGACAAAAGAGCTTCGAAAGGATTTTCCGCAAACTGGTCGCACGGAAGTTGGGGCAAGAGACTGAGGGAACGCTTGCAAGAAGACCCCCTATTTTTGAAAAACCCCTTCGCCCACGAACGGGGCTTCTGATTGGTGCGGCACAGTCACAACGATTGACAGGTGACAAATTCTAGAGCAAAATATTTCTTCTAAGTTCTAGCGTGACAAAGGCAATGGTGGAAGATTTTGAATCGTGTGTCGAAGCTGAGCGAATCGGGTCTCGGGTTTTACATTGAAAAGGGAACAAGAACTGTCAATGCGCCATCTCTTTAACTGTATAGATGTAATGGCCGTTTTGCCAACAGGATTCGGAAATTAATTTTTCAGATGTTTGTCATGTTATGAGGAGTGCGAAATAAAAAAACTTAAAACGAAGAACAGGCTTCTCGAGTATCATCGTGATTTCACCATTTCAAAGCATCATACGCGATCAAGTAAGTGGTTGAGGTAAATTCTATGGGAATGACAGCCTGTGATTTCATTGAAAATCTGGACTGCTTGGACGATATCCATCAAGGGAAATTCAATATTATTTACGCGTCAGCTGAAGCCGCTATGGCGTTTCCGTAATTCACTAAAAGCCAAAGATTCGATCGTTATTTAACAAAACTTTGGCAGCGCTTATTGTCGACGAAAAGTTTGGACTGAACTGAAGTAAGCTTTTCGTTCGCTTGCGAAAGATACCTTATTTACGCAGGATGAATCAATAAAATGCCTGCGAACTATCAGTATCCACATGTTTCAGCATCAAGGAAATTCGTCAAATTCTCTGCTTACCTTGCCTAATGTAAGCTTGAGTCCTATATCATGGATTGAGACAAGATGAAGACAACTACGCATCCTGTTAAATCTTCTCTTATTGTGAGAAGAAAGCGGCTCCTTTGTACAGTCATGCGATTTTTTAACGCACTTTTACATGCTAATTCATCTACGATTTCGTGGAGGATACCTAAACTTCGAACCAGGATTCGAGCTAGGATCGAGCCAGGATCCGAGCTAGGATCCGAGCCAGGATCCGAGCTAAGATCCGAGCCAGGATCAGAGCTAGGATCCGAGCCAGGATCCGAGCTAGGATCCTAGCCAGGATTCCAGCCAGGATTCGAGCCACAATGATCTTTTTTCCGCAATTTTGAACATTACATGTCACATAACCAGGTTTCCTTGTTTGTGTTTCCTCTTCTGTAAGGTAAGGTAAGGTAAATGCCCATTCAGCAACGAGGCTGGTATTGAGAGGGGCCCTGGACTAAAAATATAATACAAGTCACAAGGCATGTGGAGTAACGCGTGGGAAGCGAACTCTTGTTTTTTTTATAGCACCCAAGTTTATGTATTTATTCAAGTCGACACTTGCCTTTTATGCCTTTGTTCGTCCCAAGATCGGGATAGAGGTATGTGCATTTATGTTCTGAATCTCTACACACTCTTTGTTTATGGTTATCGGTTTTAGTACGAAGTAGAATATTGGACAAGATACTTCGAGTAAGTAAAATGCTAGTTCCTGGGGGAATATTTTCGCTCACTTCCTGTAGGGGTAGTTGGGGGCGTATATGAACTCCCTTGCAGGGTAGGTGAGGTAAGTGGCCCTTTGAAAATACTAAGAAATTGCTTTCTGCTCACTCCCCATCGATTTCTTTGGTCCTTCGCATATTCTAGGGCGTAGGGGAGAGGATTTTTTAATAGCAACATCGAAAATAAAGATGGCGTCTTGTATTGTGGTTTTCTTCTAGATGCAAAATTCTGTACTTAGAACCAAAACACACCTTTAAAGAGATCAAAATGGTAAGGAATAAGCATCAAGAAGACTCGAGCTATGGTTAAGAGGCTGACAATGACTTAGAAGCAATGATATCGTGCTTCGGGCTGCAAGAGGTCTGCCTAAGTACAGAAAAAGATCAAAACAGCGCTACGGAACACTGTTTAAAATGGACTTTCTCCTGCTGGCTCCTTTACGGTATGGGAATATTGCTAGTTCAACCAAATGTATTGCTTATTTAAAATTAGCATTCTCTTTTAGGGGGATTGTTTTGTTGTTATTTACATAAACGGTCCAGCTGACTTTCACGTTCTCAACAGATGGACAACTAATTATTAATTTGGATAGTACAGATGCACTTTTGGGGAATGCTTATATCCAAGTCACTATTTTTCATGAACACGAACTCTATGTCATTCACCTACTTATTATTATGCAGCATTATAATCCTGGCTCGGATCCTGGCTCGGATCCTCGCTCGGATCCTGGCTCCGATCCTGGCTTTATACTTAGTTTATCTCGATTTCGTGACGATTTGACCAAAAACGTTCTGTGGATTATCAAACTAGCGTGGAGGTTTGCCTGTAATTTCCAGGAGGTTTGGTACGATCCATTTCGTCAACCACTCTGCACCAAGAAATAGCTAGAAAGTCGCACTGAAATCGTCGCTAGTTTAAAACTTAAAC
>NC_090869.1:71962672-71967672 GCF_036669935.1 Montipora foliosa | reverse complement strand
TAGACCAGATAAACTTTTTGAACGGCTTCAAGAAGCGTGTAACTTTGGAATCCAGACATTGGTGCAAAATGTGAGAGAAGAAAATTAGCATACAAAAAAATCAAGCTGTCTTATCGTTATATAAAGAATAATAATGGAGAATGTTCTGTTGCTTTTTAAAGCTCGTGCACGTGAAGTTTTATCGGTGAGCTGATAGGCTGTTTTGCTCATGAATTATTAATCATTTTTATGCAGCCATGAAAGACATGGAAGCAATTGAGGGATACTCGACAGAGGGTAGAAAAATCACAACAGATTTGCCTTTAAAGTTTTATTGTGATTAAGCAAGGTTACACCAAGTATTAAGCAATACCTACGTCAATGTCAAAACCAGCTATCGTAATTGCTCTACAGTGTACATATATTTCTAGACTTAAAAAATATTGCTACAAAACACACATCGCCTTGAAGAAATTAAATTACTCTTCCCAAGGTATTATCATGCTAAGAGAGGAAATATATGGTCTTCCTGTGCCGTTTTCGCATCAGCATTTTAGCATTTTTTCACAACTATGACTTTCAAAAATTTACTCATTTGTACTGAAAATTCGAATCATATTAAACCCTTGGTTTAAATAATCAACCAGTATAAACTAATGTAACAAATTCCACCATTTTCCAAAAGTCTCGTTCAGTGCACCGGGCACTTGTGATGCAATGCGTCCCCTCTTTCAAAGCGGGTATTATGTGAAGCTGATTTGAAACGGATGATTTGGATGAATTATCAAGCTCGATCTAAAAAGCGGTGGATATAAGAAGCAGATATCGAATTTTCTCTTGGCTTTATAATCTCTTCCTCAAACAAGTGTAATATATGCGAATAAAATCTTACAGCGGTTAAGAACTCAGTACGCGGTGTTAAATTTGAGAAACACGCCTTTTTTAAAACACCTAACATTGATAAATCAGTATAAAAGCCATCTCCTCTCCGTTGGTTCAAATAAAAGAATTTTGTTGTTTTTTGTTAATGGGAACAATTTTCAGCCAAAATTCTTTAAACTGGCCTGTCTTTGATTGTGGGTAAGGCAAGTCGCAAACATACAGGAACAAATTTTGACAAATTTTATAATTAAGAGATCTTAGACAACCACGCGTAAATTCAAAACCTCTATAATACATTGTTTTAACCCTGAAATATCTAAAATTGAAACTCTATGCGCTTTAAATTGCGTAAACTACACTACAATACTACTTTTATAAACGATTCAAATGAAGAAATTCTCATTGTAATTGGGAACCTTTTTACCAACAAAGGAATTTTAAAGTCGCCGGCGCTAAATGACAAGAATCACTAAGGAAAAGTTATACATTTATTCAAAAATCTGAACACGATGGTTATTAAATTCGGTGACAATTATTTTACCATTGCAAAGGACTGCTGTAGAAACTGGGACTTTGAACTCTCCTGCCCCCGTACCACTTGCTCCAAACTTAGTTACAAACTCTCCGCTGAGTTTAAGCACCTGCACTCGGTGATTCAATTGATCACAAACCAGCAAATGTCCCGTTCTATCCACTGACAGGCAGCTAGGTCGATCGAACTGCCCGTCCCCCTTCCCCTTATTTCCAAATTTATAAAGAAACTCTCCCTCCCTATTAAAAACTTTTATACAGTGATCATCGTAGTCTGACACAATAAGATAGTTGTCGTGTTGGATACAATGAAAGGGTAAGCTGAAAGAACCTTCAGTACCGACACTGCGCAGAAACCGACCATCAAGTGAAAAGATCTTGATTAATTTGTTACCTTTATCAGCAACCATAATGTTGCCATCGCTGTCAATCGACAGGCCACGAGGAAACTGAAGCTGGTGATCCCGGCTTCCTTTTCCTCCAAACTGATTAAGATAATGACCTTCATCACTAAACAGTTGAACTCGGTGGTTGTTACCGTCTGCCACTATAATCTTATCATTATGAAAAGCTATCCCATGAGGAAAGTGAAAGTCTCCCTGCAGATTACCCTTTTTACCAAACGATCTTAAGTGAGTTCCATTACTGGCAAATATCTGTACTCTGTGGTTACCACCAACCTCACTCACAGCAATCTCATCTTTGTCATTCACTGCTACCCCCCAAGGTTTGGAAAGCATTCCAGCATCCGAACCCTGTTCTCCAAAGGATAACACTGGTCTGAACTGTCTGCGTTTGACTTGAACCTCAAAAGGACTGTCACGAACATGTTTTCCATTGACTTTCACGGATGCCTGACATGTACCGGTTTCTTTGGCAAAATAGCGGAGCTTGTAAGTGCCATCTTTGTTGTCTTGGATTTGAGACTTGATCGCACTGTCACGGCCTTCACGATTTCTGATTTCCAATGTCACGCGGTCGAGTTCTTGGTAACATTGTTCTTTTCGTGCGTTCCTTGTTGTTACAACAATCTCACCTTCAAGTCCAACAGTTCCTTCAGTGATCCCTTTTCCCTCAGCAGTCGAGGTTTTCGAGCTCGTTTTGCTGATAAAACCTATTTGTTGGGCTTTTAGATCATCAAACAACTTTTCGTTCCTTTTAAACACAAAAGGGAAGACATGTCCGATGTCACAGTCCGCTGAATCTACTTCTTCAACTTTTTCCTGCACTATTTTGTCCAAAAATTCATGGGGCTGCATAATTTGAGAGTTTGTGCTTCGCTTTAAAATCATTTGGGTTTTTTCGATATCTGCTTCTTGCTTTTTTACTTCTTCTTCAATCTCGAGCCTTTGCTCTCCTAGAAGCTGCAACGCTTCTCGCGCATCGTTTTCCACCTCATCAAAGATGTGATTCTTTTGCGCTTCAATGGCGGCAATGAAAGTGTCGGCAAACTGCTGCACATCCCTTTTCACTCCTGCGGCTTGTTCTTGAATTGAAATGCAGTTTTCATCAATTTTCGCGATTCTTGTCATCTTCTCCAGCGCTCTTCGTTTCTTTGATTCAATTGCTGCATTGACTCTCGATTTGCGTTTCTTTGCGGCATCTTCCATAGCAATCTTAGTGTGACCTTCGTGATCTGTTAGAGCACAAACGTTGCAAATGCTTACTTTGCATACCTGACATAACAACTCCAATTCTTTCTTCTCGTGTTTCCCACAAAATGCTGGCTGCTTTAAAATGTTCTCAAAGTCTTCGTCTCGAAAGTCTTTCAAAGCCAGTACGTGATGTTCTTTAAAGATTTTTATCCGATTATGCAGAGGGAGGCACTCATCACACCAGAAGGAACAACAAGTGAAGCAGTACGTAGATTCTGCGCTTGTTTTCTCGCAACTTCCACACTTGATGCGCCTCGTATTGCACTCTGTGACAGGCAAAGCATCCAACAAACTGTTAATACGAAAGTTTGTTGGAAAAGCGTTAAGATCACCGTTTCCAGGGATCCTGAAATTCTGCCTACACTCGGGGCATGAAATAGTGTCTCGAATTCCGCTCGTTTGTTGAATCCTTTGCAGGCAATGAAGGCAAAAACTGTGTAAGCATGGAAGCTGCTTTGGATTAGTGAACCTGGTCATACATACAGGACAACAAGCGTGTTCATGAATATTGTCTAGAAAGGTTTTGATATCCATGATAAACGAAGAGAGTAACACGGATTTCCGTGTTGAACATTGTGTGACCTTGGTTCACTGTTGTCTGGTTTCATGAGTTTAACCAATAAAAATGCCTAAGTCAAGTGTTCAAATATCCTGGATTTCTTAGAAAAGTCACCGTGACATCATAAAATTGTCACGTTTGTTATTAATTTCGCCTTTTGGTTGCATTTTGTCAGGGGTAAATATTTTTGTTTCGGGCCTCAAAACCATAGAAAGCGTGAACACGACATAAAGAAACCATGTCTGGATTTTTAAGCCTAGCAAGAAAACAACACGGGTATTAAACAAAAATGTGATGAATGTTTAGGAACAATTCATTCCCTCCTCCCTCTCTTCCCATGGCGTTTTGCTCTTTTCTCCATGTTCCTGTTGTTTCTATCGTTGCCTATCCCGACGGTTCTCTACAGTGTCCCTCCAAGTGTTGAGTACACCGCCACGAATGTCTTTGCGAAATGAAAAGCTTTTAATTTTTAATTTTAACGAGGATTTTGACCCTGTGTCTCCCCTTGATTTTCTCAGTTACTCGGAATTGTTAGCAGCGGATCATTTGTGCCATTTGTGTCATGAAATTGTTTGTAAAAAGGGGCATAAAATATCTTCGGTTTTAAAAGGAATTCTGACGCACAAGGCTGACGATCCTGTTGATTCTCTTGTACGGAAAATTTGAAGGTGTGAATTGTTTAATGTTTAATGTCTACTTTCCCGTCTACTGTTTAAATGCTACTATTTGCACTTCTCATCGTTTTCATCATCCGCGCCTTTTTGTAACTGAAACAAATGATAATTTTTGCTTCAAGACCCTTTAGTTTCGAATGTAGTTTGTAGCATAAATCGGATAAACTTGATTTGCTAAGTGCTCGTTGTTACCATTAGGTTAATTCCTGCATGTTTGATCCGCGTGTCACGAACTTGTCACGTGAAAGGGGTGGTGTACGTTTTTGCTGAGTCATAAATCTGCTAAACCTGATGAGAATCACACCATGATTCCTAATACTCTTCAGAACTGGCCAGTGATTGCGAACCATAGAAAACCTCAAATTATTCCGATCGTAAACAACGATTCATTTTGGTTTACTTATGGCATTTTCATCGTAAACAATCCAAAGTGCTCACTTAAAGGCGTTTTGACCTTTAGGAGCGTGATTCTAAAAATGCCGCAAATTTGCAAGTTGTTTATTCGCTTTTTCCTTTATCGATGCCGCTCAGGCGTTTTAAGTATTCAGCATTCGCACAAAAAGCTCACGGGCGTATCTGAAAATTGTAATCAATTCGTACATGACGTAAAGAAAATGGACTACTTTGCATAAAGCTTGTGTGTGTGCCTCCCGGTGAATAAAAATGTGATATTCACAAACAACTACTTGTTTGCTCTGCGACCTAGCCTATGAATGGCTG
>NC_090869.1:71940172-71952672 GCF_036669935.1 Montipora foliosa | reverse complement strand
AATTTTAGCGTGATTCCTATTCGCTAGCTATTGACAGTTGACTCTGAAATGGCTTTTTTCCTTTTCCATTCGCTCGCTGAGGGTGTTCTTGTTTTTTTTTTTTTTTAACTCATGCGGTTCAAATTCATTGCCAAACTGGTGAATTCCAAAGTAAATTTCACTCGAATAACCGATATCGTATTCATCGCTTCGTGATTCAAGCGATGTCGGTTTTTAGCGTAAAATGTATCTTGGAATTCACTAGTTAGGCAATGAATTTTTCTATAGAAGAAAGCAGCGAAAATGATTTAATTATTTAAGCAGCAGCCGGAAACATCAAAACGAGGACAATTCGAAACCTTTTATTTTCACTAACCCTACAGGCAGTAAGAATAAATAACCAGGGAGCTCCGCTTTTAGGCTTGGCTAAATCTATATATTACCTCTATTCAAACGTACTATCACAGATCATGATTGCCAACACATTGCCGTTAATTAGGGGCTTTTTTAATGAAAAAATTATAGCAGAGCTCTGTGTGTGTCCACGGGTTGATTAACAAATCATGCGCATGTGCCTAAGGAATCACGCCTCTCACTGTACGTCTTCGTGTTCAAGCAGCCTCCTTTCCTTCGTTTAAACAAGCTTCAAAGTTGCTCAGAACTTCCTTCCTTCTATTGTATGTATGCATTTTGATCGGTTTATTTTTTGGAACATTATTGGCACACTCCGAAATCGTCTCGTGTGCCACGTTGGTGTTCTTACCACATTTTGTCGTCGTCTGTGATATATAACTGAACAGACACACGCAAACATGGAATCTGTTTGTTAAATATTATCAAAAGTAGGCTATCGAACTCTATGAAGAGTGAATACCACTGTGTGACTTTTTCGTCAAATTTATGCAACTTAAATATTGTCTTAAATGGCTATTTCTTGTTTCTTGTTTCTACTATACTGTAACCTTTCTTTAAATAATCATGCAACAGATATTTTAAATATCCTTTAGCTATTATATCCACAAAGACAATGGCTTATTAAATACCGAGTTCTTAAGTACTTCTACCACTCGACAACACGTCTGGCGTAGTTAGCTATTTTCTTGTTATATTTATCGCACTTGATTAAATTAATCAATTACAAGTCTTCGTGATTTCCAAGTATTTTTTGATCGTTGTCATTAAAACGTTTCGTTTCCATCAAAAAAATTATTTTATGTTTTTTCCGTTTGGACACCCTCTGCTCATTCCTAACTGAATAGCTACTAGATTCTGACCCATAAATAGAAACTACTTGTAAGTTTGGGCTGGTTAATCCAAGGCCGGCGTCTGCGCATGTTGCTTATATGTTGGAACATAATCAGTCGTAGGACTATATATCAGCCTAGAATGGCCTGTTAATAACCTCACAGAGGTATCGACTATCAACATTGAAATTCAAAACAGATAAAATATGCTTCATAAGGACTCAGAGCTATGAGCTCCTGCGGTGCTGAATGCAATTGCGGTGTTGTCTTCAAAAGCCCCTCGTCCCTAATTCCTATTATTATTCTAGTCTATGAAATCGTTTGCATCCAAGGAGTTTTCAGTCGCCAAGCTTCATGTCGAGCTATGTTCACTATGCACCGATCTACGTCAAAATTATATGGTGCTCTGTTCTGTTCTTAGCTTGTCCATAAGTCGCCATGAAGGTCCTTCATGGCAACATTAACTTTAACAAACATGGTATCATCCCTGACAAATCCACCCTGTCGGAGTTCTACGTGAGAGAGAAGTGTCGGACAGCCTGAGGCAATATTCATATCCGACGTTGGTTTCTTAAAACTTGAGCTGTTAGGATCTGGACGAAAAGTATCACTGGCGTCCTTGATCTTGTTCTGGTCCATAATTCTAAAATGGACCTTGTGGAGGAAAGGCCAGGGTAATAAGGCATCGTATTCACCGCGCATGATGACAAAGAAGACCGACACGTGAGTTCCTTTGCCCATTCCATCACCATTTAGGTAAAGACGGGCACACACTTTGTAACCAAACCGCTCAACGTAGAAAGGAGGACTGTAATTGGAAATCTTCTTCCCAGAAACAGCTTCTTGGAATCTTAGATTGTACTGGTCGATTTTCCAAAGATAAATTCCATTATATGACGTTGCCTCAAGCATCTGAATCTGAAGATTTTGTCCTGAAAGTTGAATTTCATGCAAAGCCAGCTGGTTCTCAATTCTTTCCATGCGCCGTTCACAGTTGGTGTGATAATTTGACAAAGAACGTGGTCTCGTTCCGTTTTCTTTTGAAGTCAGTGTGATTTCCTTGACGAGCGCTAGCTCGCTTTGCAAATTGTTAACCCTTGTTTCGTGTTCCTTTACAGTGTTGAGAATTTCCTCAATCTGCGAAGAAACAACGGTTCCGTTTCCTTCATCCGCGGCGGCAGCATCTAAGGCACTGCGTAGTTTCTCCAAGTCGTTTATTTGCCCTGTGATTGATCTCTCTATCAAGGATATTTTCGTTTGCTGAGTTTGGATATTGATTTTGGCCGCCACAAGCTCCTCGGTTTGATTTTGAAGTTGCTGCTCCAAGTTGTTCTTCTCTCTCTGCAAGTGGTCGATCTGTTCTTCAATTTGTACATACTTTCTCCGGTTTTCAATACTTGATTGATTCATCTTTTCGACGTGGATCTTTATAGTGGCTTTCAGGTGCTCATCAACAGATTCTTTTTTACCCTGTTGACCAAAAAAGACCTTACATCAGATACCACTTAACATAACTTAAGTAAGTAATTTTCATTTGCTAGCCTCATGAATTTCTTTAACAATGACCCTCAAATTAAATAGCTTATAGCTTTCCTTCAGATTGGCTAAATAATTGATCACCTCAGCTTTCCCTGTTCTATGCAAACCCTAATCATTAGTCGTGGCGATTTCTTTAACCAAGAATCCATGGTCATAACCTGTGGGCAGTTTTATAAAAAAGCTTTGGCAATTTTAATTAAATTACAGACGAGATCATCGAGAAAACATTAAAACTTTCTCCAGGAAATCTTCTGTTTTCACTCAAATTTTATGATCTTAAGAAGCCTCGTCTTTCACAATGACAGTAATGCATCTTTCTTTTTTTTTTTCTGAAAGTATTTTAAAACTCCAAATAGCAACTGTTCTCTCAACTTATCAAAAGGCACTCACTTTGAATTCGCAACCATGAATGAAAAACGGGCACGGTACTTCCGCGTGAGGACACTCCTTGGTCAAGTGGTCATCCAACATGTCACGTGGTATGGTCTCCTTTCCGCAGAGTAAATGACATTTTACGGGAAATTTCCCGCACAAACCAAAATGATCCTGCAGATAAACAGAAGAACTTGTGTTTTCGGTTCTCTACTCAAAACGGATGAAAATGAAACGATATCAGGATAAAATTAGGTAGTATTGAGAATAGAAAGCGAAAATATAAGTTTGCCTATTCATAGACAATAGGGACCTTAAGATCTACGACGGCGACGTCGACGAAAACGTCACCTCAAAATAGAACTTTGCTCTAGTAAAAGTCTTTCGCGATTATTCCATCTCGTTCACGTCCTACATTGTGGGCGAAGTATCCTAAAAATAAATTGATACGAGCGGTTTCAGAGTAAAAATAGAGAATGAAAGATTCTCTGTTACATGCTCACGTTGTCGTCAAAACCTAACATTTCGTGATTTCACGTTGTCGTTATGCAGAGAACCACAAAAATATGAGGTAAAATCCGTGCCGCAAGTTCAGCACGATTATTAATTGCCTTTTAACCAATGATATCATTGTTTGTGGCGTTTTCGTCGACGTCGTCGTCGTAGATCTTAAGGTCCCTAATACAACGGCAACGGGCAACGACTTAATTCAAAGAGGAAAAAGAGGTTCGCTTATTAATCCTATGAGAGGATATGTCTCGGGTATGGATGCTGCACGAATCAACGTTAACTGAGCTAAAACGTCAAGGTTCAATTCGGTAGTTTTCTTTTAGATAATAGTGAGGAAATATGACTTAATTGCTATTTAAAACTAGCTCAATATTTCTTCTCCCATACCTTCAAGTTTCTTTGAAACACTTTTCCTCCGCAATATAGACAGATCACGGTCCTGTTAATACAGGCATTTGATGCGTGCTCTTCGAGACTTCTTCGTTCCATTCTCTCACCACAGGCAGGACAATGTACGTCACCATATTGACAGCTTGTTTCATGGGCCTGCTCGATAAAACAGTAAAAAGGAGGTCCGAATTATTATAGAAAATTAAGGATTGAAAACTACCTCATGTTTTGAGCTTTCTAAGCCGGTAACCGTAAATATCTTCACTCTTAATGATAAGTAACTGACTAATGATTACTGTTATATTTATGAGGGAATGCACCTTTGTAGTCTTTGTACTTTGTATGGGGCTATTTAGTGTGTCAAAAGAGATCGGTCTCACTTCGCTTAAGGACGTTCGCGCGAAATTTTCTAACATTGATTTTTTTCTGCAAATTTTACCATTGAAGGATGATGAGTTAGTGATGTCAAAAATGTAAAAAAAAATGGGGGGTCACTGACTTTATTTTGGAGAGAACTTGCCCGGATGAACACGCTAAATCTGAAAAAAATCCGGCTTCTTTTGCGAATAAGGCCACAGTGTCTGTAAGCCCAAAAATATTGCAAGTACATCTTTGAAGTGAAGTTTTCTCTACCAATCTTTATTTAAGTGGACCCATCAAGTGAATTTATTTAACTGTTGAGGTTCCTTAAAGAACAAGTTCGCATTTAGCGACCATAGCTTCATGCGCCTTGCAGCCGCAATATGGCAGGATTCCATTTCCCGAGGACAGAAATCTTGAAATTTTTAACTTCTCACTTTGATTTTTTGTTCGTTTTTGGACAATGTGGAGATAATTGTAAATAAAATCTGTTTCTGAAAAGAAAAGAAGAGGTCACCGAACATCCAAGATCGTTAAATCCAAGCAAAGCTACAGCAATGGCCAGCGCGCGCGCTTGATGGATGACGTGGCATGCGAATTTGCGTGCGCTGTAAGGGTGCGCAGTAGCAATGGGCGCGAACGTCCTTAAATGTTATTACATAATTCATCTATGGACGCGTTGAAGAAACTGAAGAAACAGGAGTCTGCCATTAGCAGTGCAAACGGGTCGTAAACTGGCTGTTAATTCGTCGACAGTGAAAATGTCTCTTGGCTTCATGTGAGCATTGCCTGATAAAGTTGCGTGAAGTTCAAGGAACGACTCTTGTGAGTGACTGGCGTCTCGACAACCTGAGCGCAGTCACGAGTCTTTTGGACTTTTGAAGAAGACTTTTGCTTAGATTGTGAATTATTGTATGCAAACGTTCTGCATGATAAATGTGACGCAGTGTATCCCTGTCAACTTTCTTATCACTTGTATCCCAAAATAGTACTAAATGTCACCCATTAGAAACATAATCAGCAAAGACAGTCCCAACCAAAAAAAAAAAAACTCTACCGTTAATGCTATGTCGTTGTAATTAGGTAGTTGGCCATGTTAGGACAACTTTGCGATGTGTATAAAAATAAGCATACACCTAAATGGTTGCATTTGCCTTTGTGGATGTAAGCGACTCCCATCACTTCTGGATTCAAACCATTTACAACAATATTTAAGAATAGCTGACGGGACTCAGTAAAAGAGGATGTTTAAACGAAACTATTCACCTTAAAATTTCGGAATTCTCCTTTCCTATCGCAATTTCGATCTTTATAATGGCAACGGCACTGGAGATCGAGTATTTCCCTTTCGCAGCATTTATCGCGGAAGGATTCGTCTTTTGAAATCCGGGTGCCATCCACGGGACATTGGAGATTTTTCTGGCTGGCAGAAGAAAAAACGGAAGTAAATAATCTACGCTTAATTAATCGAGCATCAATATTGTGGGAAGGTTTCCAGCAATGTTTTCGAAACTGAATAGTTTCTTTTCGTTTTCGCTAAAACGCCAAGTATTCCCCCGGTTTGGTTTCACTTGTTCGGCATTCTACATCATGATTTACACAGTGGATATTTCATGAACGATCGAGGCGTTGGGTTGGCTTGGAGAGTTTCGTGGAAAACGATGGTCATCACTCACATCCTTTTTTTAACTTTGTTCGTTGCAAAACATGGAATTCGGTAATATTGAAAAGCATTCAAACTACTGCTCAAGCTTAGTCCTCTTTCATAGAAGGAACTGTGGGAGAAACAGTCCCTATGAATATACCAACGTCATTCCAAAAGAGCTGCTGGAGCTAGAGCGCGTGAAATTTGAGCCAATTGGATGCTCCTCATTTAATATCTGATATCAGCACATTAAGCTCTCAAAAAGAGCCTTATTCAAAGTTCAGTCTCGATATCTAAAGGAAAGGCAACATAATCCATTTTGAAGGAATAAAATAAATGTGTGTGTAGTCATCCAACCAGCGAAAAAACTCATGATTGTAGGACCAAGGAAAGCTGACCGTCGTTTTAACAAAGGTCCAAACGACGACATCATGATCGTGGCGCCTTTCCGGTCTTTCCTTGCGACTAAGTATTGCCTACACTGAACAAGGTTACGCACCTTAAAAGTGATTCCAAACATAATTTGCAGAATCTATGTCCACAAGACGTTTGCCACGGTTCGTTAAAAACAGTCTTGCAAATTGGACATCTAAGCCTTTCATCTGGTTCATTGACAAAGTTAACCATAGTAGTGTATATATCCTACACAAACGTTTGAAACTATCGTCTTTTAATCATTTTGACAACCACCCGTTTAATTTATCTTATTAAAAGGGTTTTACCCCATATTTTAAGAATCATGGTTCTTTTTTTAGATCGCCGTCGGAACTTTGACATGAAGTAATATGCATAAAGTTGCCACGTTCGTCATGACAAAAAACATGTTACGATCCAGCAAAAGCGAACGGCAAAAGCCAAAGAAAGAAAAAAAAAAACACGAAATGGCTTTAACTGTCCACGCGATGAATTTAAACGAATTGCGAAGTAAAGTTTAAAAATGCTACTAATGTTCCAATTACTTCCGGTTCCGGTTCCGATTTACCTTCTTTTGGTTTCGATTCAATTCCGCTCTAAGCCAAAAGCCTTTGAGAGACATTTCTAGGCTCCTAGTTGTAATGAATAAAGACTGTCTGAAGATATGTTTGCACCATAAATAATTTTATCTGTTCGGATGTCTTATAGCTGAAAATTGAAGTGTCCGAAAAATTTAGGGAATGATATCTTTATTTCAGAAATTGCTACAGTAGCTAAAGGTTTACCTTCTAAGAACTTCCAACCGAATCAATTGCTCATCCGGAACTGCTAGATGACCTTTTCAACTGCCAAAAATTGCAAAAACCATCCCCTCTGAAAACTTTTCCCTGGTTGCGAGTCTTTTAGGTGATGTTTTAGTAAAGAAATCTGTACTGAGCTGTTTGGCAACAAAGAACCGAAATTCATAGAACATTTTGACTACCCCGAACACATATTTCACCGAAGATTATCGTTGGGTTCCCCTTTTGGTTAAGGCAACCGTCAGTTAAACGCTTCCTATAATGATGCTCAGTGAATTAAATTTTTCTGTGCAGATTTTGTCATAGTAACACTTGACTGGCGAAATATTGTCACGAGACGAAAGCCAATTACATTCTACAACACCCCTGTATCAATTGTTCTGAATAGCTGTACTGCGGAGGATGCTCTACTAGTTCAAGCAGTGCTGGACAGTTCCTCTAAATATCAACACGATACGCTGAATATAGAAGAAAAAATACCCTTCATCCTGACCTCACAATATGGTATCAACTGTTATACAGATATCCCACCCGAAACCCGGAAACCGGAAACCGCAACAGTTTCCGGTTTCCGGACCGGAATCCGGAAACCAGAACCAGAACATCCACAATTGGCGAAAACTACAACAACTCACCGACTCCTTGTACGCTTCCGGTGCTATAATCCCCACATTCAAGTATTCAATTCTGAGGAAATATGAACTGTAAAATGGATCTCACCTTCTTATACTGGATATAAAGACTTGAACATGGTGGTGGCATCATCAAGCTGAGGCAGCCACGTCACAATAAAGGAACTTGAGAACCCAGTCCTTCCAACTCCCATCATTTAGTCGTGAGACTCACGATTTCAGAACTCATCTCACGGTCTCACAATAGTACCCTCTGAGTTGCGTCTAGATGATAACTGACAAACCTCTCTGCGCCCGGATACAACTTGGTGTTGTTTCTGATCAGCTTTAGCTTGCGTAACAAACGTTGTCGAGGAGAAACATACAAGATGAGTTTGAAGATTGTCCTGACCGCACGAAAATTGGGGCGAAATACAAAAACAGTGTTAGTCTGCGAACACATAAGATTACGTATTTCAGGCGGTCGTTTCTCGGGCCGGAAATACGTCTGTGTTTGCAGGCTAAAACAATGTAAATGCAAGAAAAGGTTATCAGCTAGACTGGTCCACTGCCCTTTAATTACATCAATCATGGATTAATTTATTTGGCCGAGATCTCCCATCTATCTAATGATCTTTATATCCCGCATTTTTTAGAGGCGCAAATCCTTTTCTGCTGTCTGCAAAACGTTTGTTCAGAGGATCCATCCGGGGAATCTTCCGTACTCGCTAATAGGGAACCAGGTCCACGTCCAGTCTCCTAAATGCTTTCTTTGATCTGGTGATACTTGGACAGTCCATCGTTTACCTTTGGCAATTGCGTTTGTTAGCTACAAGACCAGTATTTATGGAGAGACACTGTCGTCCGCAGATTCGATATGCTGTGACAGACGTAATCTGTTTCAACCAATCAATTCCATTCTAGCACACTAGGCAAATGCAACAATCGTCGCTCTTCTCAATTTGTTCACATGTGTCTCACTTTGACACATGTAACCTTTGTTGTAATTTGTACCTGCTGCACTTTGCAACCGCTGTCCATCGCAGTTCTCAATACTGAACAAGCGATTAGTCGTTTGTAAGGGAGTCGTATTTCGCGTCCTCTCCACAAACAGAGGAGAAATACCTGACTCGTCCCCAGTCATATGCATCTCCTAGACGCAAGGCAAGGGGAAAACGAGCGGAAGATGCACGAAGAGGAGATTGGGAAGGGTAAAGGAAAAGAGAAATCTCACCTCTTTCTCTTTCTCATTCTCATAACACCCCTCGTCAATGAAGGGGTAGTTTCTAAAGAAACTGTGGTGCTGCGTCGGTGGGGAAGTAGTATACAAAAATTTGGTTTCATCAACGGAGTTGATAATGTAAATTGGCCACCGTACAGAGATTCTAAAAGCTGACGTTTCGAGCGTTAGCCCTTCGTCAGAGCGATTCGCTCTGACGAAGGGCTAACGCTTGAAACGTCAGCTTCGTCAGACATTATCAACTCCGTTGATGAAACCAAATTTTTGTAAACCCCTCGTCAATGGCGAGTATTAGAAAAGAAACATGGTGTTTGGATTTTTGATTATATCTCCTATCGTGTAAAACCTGATGACCTTATCAGTGGTTTCAAAGGAAAGCAAATCACATAACATGGAAAATGTTCAGAAATATTAAAGCAGTTCTCTTTAAACGTAGCACCAGCAATGTCCATCAACCAATGCATAAAATAACATTCAACGTGCAGTTGCCATAGCAACAGTTTTGCTTCCGGATTAAGTTTGAGCAGAACTGAGATTTGCATTTGGTGTTCAGGATACAGCACTGTCCTGATTGCTAATAACTTGACTGGCAGAACTCAACAAGTATCAATAGATTGCATTATCCCCAGGAAATTTACATTGAGTATACACCTTATTCGAAAATGGCCGCTGATTTATGCGGATACAATTTGGCCCTTGTTGCCTCGTTCAAGATAAAATATTCTTTTGAATTTTAAGCTTAAGAACGAGGCATCAAGGGCTAATTTGAATAAAAACAAAAGAATATTTAAATGGAGGCCATTTTGGAATAAGGTGTATGGAGTACCTCAGAGTTCGTGTCTTGGGCCGTTGCTAGCAAGATATTTGAAATTGTAGAGAAACATTTCTTGGTTATGCAGACGACAGTCAGCTCTATTTGTCCTTCTGTCCTGATTCTAGCTAGTGTTAATCAAGACGTCGTCTTGGCCAAGATGGAAAATTGCATTGATGACATTTGTAATTGGATGGTGAATGATAAATTGAAACTTAATGATGATACGACCGTATTCTTGATCATTGGTACAATGCAAACAACTTGTTAATGTATCTATCACTAGTGTATTATAAGGCCTCCCCGAATATCAAATCAATAAATTACAGCGTGTACAGAATATGAGTGCTAGATTATTTTGCAAATAAACTAAATACTGTCGTATTACTCCTTTATTGGTAGACTTGAATTGGCTTCCTATTAAGTTTAGAATTGAATTTAAAATTCTGTTGATTGTTTTAAGGTTTTTAAGGGTCTAGCACCTTCATATTTGTCTTCTTTGATTACTCGTAAACCTGAGTCAAGATATAACCTAAGGAACTGTAGTGATTGCACTTTGCTTAGTTATCCTCCTCTTAAATCTAAGGCAACTCTTGGTGATCGCGCATTTATCTTCACTGCTCCAATGTTTTGGAATAATATGCCTAGAGAGATTAGAGAATCTAACGCAGTTGATTGTTTCAAGAGGAAAGTTAAGACTTTACTTTTTTGAACTAAAAGGGCAGGTTTAGTTAGGTTAAGATTAGGTTAGGTTAACTTTAATTTAACTCTGTACTATTTATTTTGCACATAATTTATATCACTAGATACAAAGCGCGTTTGAATATATTTATACAACGGTTTTCAAATGAGTGTCGTAAAACCAAAACCAAAGTAATTACTTAATTCAATCAAAAAGGACGGAGACAATCCAGTAGACCAATCAAAACTCAAAGTAATTACACGTAGCCGACACAAAGTGCGAGAAAATGTGCACGCGCGGGCCACGATCGGTTTTAGTTTCACTTCTGATTGGTTGAAAAAGTGTCGCGAAAACTTTGAACCAATTAATGAGTGAAGTAATCATAAACCAAAGTAATTATCTAATTACTTTCGACACTCAATTGAAAACCACCCTATTATCATATTATTATATTAACTAATGGTCCCATCTTGTCTTAACCAAACATCATTCGCACTCAATGAATTGATTAGAAGACCTACGTAAGTCAAAATACAGTAGTTCTAAAAATAGAAAGATACGGGAAAGGGTTGACTCATGGGGAAAATATGTATGGACGCTCCGGGTAATAGGCTCCTGTTACAGATTATCTAGTAAATTGCGCTCAAATATTCAATGATGATTTTTTTGGCTTATAGATAACACATTTGCATTCTCCGTAAAAAAAATTGGTTTTCAAACGCGTAAAGCCCTGGCCAAACGATCGAATAAATTTGGATTCAACGCTCCAACTTTGCTCGATCCAACATTGTTTGACCATTTGGCCACCCATGTTGGATGATGTTAGTCCAAAATGTTTTTGATTGGGTGGAGTTTGTTTTTGATCCAACATTGCGACAATTTTGCTCGACGCAACAATGTTGCAGTGTCTTGCCCTCTTCCAACAAAGTTGTTTCCTGAATCGAGTCCCGTTTGCGCTACTAGCCAATCACGAATCGCTATTTTATTTTCTAGCCGAGGCTTCTAGCATTATTTGCAACAAAGATGGCGGACAAGGATCAACAGCCAGAAACCTTGATCAGCGAGTATGAAGCAAGGCCATGTCCTTGGGACACTTTTAGTCCCCTTAATTAATCACTATCGCTCTGTTTGGAGATTTCTGGTTCAATAGCGTTTACAATTTTTTTCAAAGCGATCCGAGCTCACTCCCTTCATCTCTTACGCGCGGATGTATCTTGAACTTAACTATACCCTTGTCTCCACGTTCTCTTAACCATTTTTGGTTTTCCACGTTTGAATCCATAATTTCCGTCCTCAAACAGCTCCAGTAGCAGAGTTAGCGCTATACGTAAAAATTTAGCGCCAACTTGAACTTGAATGTTTCATCAAGCAATGTTGATAGTTTTTTGCCAGTACCTCAACATTTACATCCAACAATATTGCATTTGGAATTCAACTTTGTTCGATAGTTTGGCCAGGGCTTAACGCACTTTCAGTTACATAAAGTTAATGATTTATGTTCAAATTTTTAACTTAAAAAAATATGTGAAGAAGACGCCTAGAAGGACGTATCCGTGGGATGCATAAACAGTTAACATAAATTGTCCAGTTACCGCTTACAACAACTATGGGTAAAATTTGGAAAATGACGAGAGTTTACCAGAAAGAGGAATCTGTAATTTAAGTAGCAGGTATTTGTTGTAAAAACAGAACTAAGGGTTATTTCGTATTATTAATGCTACTAAATTTGCAAATGGAAACAATCAGCACAGCTTACCTATATAGCCCATATATTAAAAAGGAGTATACACCTCCCCCCACCCCACCCCGCCTGTGCACTAAGAGGAATGATTTATATTTTGTTTACGCAAATGTCATTTACTTGACCTATCACATACCATTTGATGCTAGTCTAAGTTTCTAC
>NC_090869.1:71902672-71937672 GCF_036669935.1 Montipora foliosa | reverse complement strand
ACACGAAGTCTGACAACACCCGTCTTCATTCCGTTTGTTTGTTTGTTTGTTTGTTTGTTTGTTTGTTTGTAAAGGTCACAGCAAATGTTGTGCAATCCACACAGAGAATAAGCTCTGCTGCAGCTTTGAAGCAAATTTTGTGCAATCCACACAGACAATAAGCTCTGCTGCAGCTTTGAAGGGAACTGAGGATAGAAAAATCACGACAAAGTTGTCTTTGAGGTTTTATTTTTATTAATTAAGCAAGGTTACACCAAATATTAAGCAGAATGACGTCAAAACGAACTGTCCTAATTGCTCTTAAGTGTATATTTTCCTAGACTTAAAAACACACATCGTCTACATGAAATTAAATTACTGTTCTCATAATATATACCAAGTAAGAGAGAAAATTTGATCTTCCTGTGTCGTTTTCGCAACAGCATCAGCATTGTTTCATATAAATACGACACGGCTTTGAAAAGTTCACTTAGAACCTATAATTGCCTTTAATCGCTAATCAGAGGGACATTTACAAAACTCTCAAAATTTTTAATTTGTGGCGCGAAAACTCATTTGTACCGAAACTTAGAGTCATATTAAAACTTGGTTTAAATTATCAAGCAGTATAAACTAGGACAAAAGAAATTGTAGTCTAACTCCCTATAATTTTAGGGCCACTGCCCATCCCCTTCGTATTTTATCTTTTCTCGTGATGCAATGGGTTGCCTCTTTCAAAGCGGGTATTAAGCAAAGTAATTTGGAAAAGATGATTCAAGTGGATGAATTATCACGCGCGCGCGTACACTTGATTTAAAATCACCTTTAGATGGATATGAGTATGAGAACTACATACCTGATTCTCTCTTAACTTTATAATCTCTTTCTCTAACAAGTGTAATATATACGAATAAAATACACTGTCCAATACTGAGCTTACAGCGGTTAAGAACTCAGAAAGCGGTGTTGATAACATTGATTAATTATTATACAAGCATTCTTCACTCCGTTGGCTAAAATGAAAGCAATTTGTTCTTTGTTGTGCATGGAAATAATCCGCTTCTGGAATTCTTTCAACTGGCCTGTCTTTGATAGTGGAGATCAAGGCAATTCGCAATGGGTACTTTAAAATCAACAGATCTCCGACAAACAAGCGTAAATTTAAAACCTCTCACTTTTTTAACCCTGAAATATCTAAAATTGAAGCTCTCCCGCTTTTAATTGTGGAAACTAATATATTGATTTTAAAAAACGATTCAAATGAAGACATTCTCATTGTAATTGGGAATTTGTTCACCGACAGAGGAATTTTAATAACGCTGAACAACAAGAATCAGGAAAAATTGAACTTCTATTCAAATATCTGAACACGATGGTTATTATAGTCGGTGACAATTATTTTACCATCGCTAAGGACTGCTGTAGAGCCTGGGACATTGAACTCTCCTGCCCTTGTCCCTTTTGCTCCAAACTTAGTTACAAACTCTCCGCTGAGTTTAAACGCCTGCACTCGGTGATTCAACTCATCACAAACCAGCCGGCAGATGTCCCGCTCTGTCCATTGACAGGAAGCCAGGGTGATCGAACTTTCCATCCCCCTGATTTTGGCAAGGCCATTTCTTGGCAATAACCTTTGAGGTAGTTTCAACGAAGTAAAGATTTTCACAAATTTAGTTTTCGTGACGTCATCACATACTGATATAATACTCTCGATAGACGTTTTTTTACTCGGGGATACCGAGTATTAAAATGGCTTTGAAAACCGGAAGAGCAGAAAAATGCACAATAGAATTAGGACGCGGGGACTTTATTGGTAACCCCGAGGGAGAGGTTGTAATTGAAAATATAAACATCTTTCAGATGCCAACAAACTTGGGAACATCTCGCGAAGCTAGGGTAAACATGACGAACACCAAAGCGAATGAAAGGATCCTAAATAAGGAATTTTTTCACCTCAGTGACATTAAGATAAACTGACAAAAACGTTAAATTGTTGCCAAATCCACGTTATCTCTATCTTTGTTAATTGGTATTGTAGCCATACGTGTTAACATAAATTGTCTATGAGTTATTGGATAATTACTCGGAATACCTGAAAGGTATCGGTTGACTTTAGGTTGGTGCCGCAAAATGGACAATTCTTGAGTTTCATTCACGTGATCAACAGCCATGTTTTTCAACGAAAACAAAAGACGACGTTAGCATAATAATAGCTTTCAATTCCCGGAGGATTGGATGGGACACCAACATGGCCGCCATTTCATTGTTTGGGGACACCAACATGGCGGCCGTGACGTCATGTGAAATCCAAGAACAGAATTTCCTTGGCTAAAAGCAAATCACTTGATCCCTTGGAGCAATACATTTCACCTCCCTCTATAACGAAACTACGTTTTCCAACAACAATAAAATAACAGCCGTGGTGTCGAATGTCTTTGGAGGGGATTTCTGCGCGCCCGATGCTTCAAACAGCCTCAATTCTTACAGAGTTCAATGAAAATCCGGACTTAAAACATGCGGTGGAGCAACTAAAAGCGGCGGGAGCTGTGTTGGGGTTTCAATGTGAAACTTTTAATGACGTTCGCCGATTTAGAAACACAAGTCCATGTTCTGAGTGAAAGCTCAATAGCAGCTGAAGATTGAAAATGCTGGATTCCGTTTTCTGGAAATATTAGAGACCTTTTACGGTTAGATTCTAGGACGAGAACGAGTACGAGATTTGACTGCCCATTTTTAGCGAAAATACTTAGAAGATTTATAACCCGGACGATTAATATAACTCTTTGTTAGCAGTGTAGATTGCTCAGTTATTCTTATTACTGGTAGCTGAGTCTTTTTGCTGATCGAAAAATGACAAAACTGCCACCGTGTTGTTGAAATGTTTTGACACGACATTTTTGCAAAACCTCCTACTAAAATGACGACGGTATCACGTTTTCCCCGCCAAAATGACACTGGTTTACGCGCGCGCACTGTTGTTCTATGAAAAAAACTCGTCCTAGAATCTAAAGCTCTCTACTATGACTAAATCTTGCGTGTCGACAACATGATGAAATTGTCAGTACAGGACTCCCAGCAGCGGTACGTTGGAAATGCCTGAAATTTCTTTTTCTTTCAGCTGTTCTTTGTACGAGCATCATCCGCGGGTGTGAATTTTTTAATTGTTTCACGGTCTTCATGTTTATATAGCTACCTATAGAGGGAGGTCACCACATTATTCACAACACTGTTAATTTCGAAACTATGCAGCTGCTTCAGTGCCAGTGTAGCTGGTAAGAGGAGGGCTATATTTGACTTAGCCACATTAATTACTAGAATGATTTTCACAAGTTTTCTCTCTCACTATGCGAGTGTTTCACTCTCCCTTGGTTCACTGGTTTCACTTTGTACGCCACCCCTGAATTGCGTAGATTCACGTTTTTTTTTTTCCGATCCGACAACCTGTACCAATTCAAACTACTTCTTTTGCTTGCTGACCTATTGAGCGATGTTCACCAATACGTTATCCGCTGTTATGGAGCCCTCCAGATTTTTTCTATTCACGTATTATCGTTTACTCTAACGATGCGTAATTATTTTGACCACAAATTACCTTTATTCAAACAAATCGCACTTACTTATGATTTAGAGTCTCGTTAGCCAAGGGTACTGTCACATGGAACTCGCCACTTATTCTTTGATTACACGTGACGTCACGGTGGCCATGTTGGTGGAAAGAACAATAGCGAAAAGGTCTTTTGGAAATTTGACTCTATATGTTGTGATGGAAAACCTGAGCAACGTTTTCCTATTGTTCTGGCACCAACATGGCCGTCTTAT
Organism: Montipora foliosa; assembly: GCF_036669935.1. NCBI lineage: Eukaryota > Metazoa > Cnidaria > Anthozoa > Scleractinia > Acroporidae > Montipora > Montipora foliosa. The sequence continues at coordinate 71,933,874 of NC_090869.1, read as the reverse complement.
CGCGTGAGTGCAATCAAAGAATCGAAACCATCTCAAGAAGTGCATGCTCGTATCCTCAAACTCCAGTCCTACAAGACTTTGTTTCTCAGTTCCCTACCTTTTTCATTTTCTTCCAAAGCGACTGCCCAATGCACTTTTAATAATCCAAGATTAATGCTAGTTTATGTAATTTGTTTCCAGATATTTTTACATGCAACGCCGTAGGGCCTATTTGGGTAGACTTTCATTTACCGGATTAAAATGGCGGAAGACAAAGGAAACCTTGTTATTCGTGCAGTCTTGTCTTGCTCTCAGGTTCTTAGTGAAGAGAGAAAATGGCGGCGCACGTGGAAGGCTAATGAATATTTATTTTCTTTCAAACATCAGACCGAGCTTGGCCAGCATGCGGACGTCTCGGAATACAGACTTCCGCTCGTCTAAAAATAACTTTCGTAGACATGACATATCCCAAGGGCTGGACCGGGAGCCTCCCTCTCTGTCCCCTCATTTTCTCTTGGTATTGTTAAGTTCCCTTTGTTCTTTTGTATTATGGACATTAATCATTTCAGATCCGGTATATGAAAGACCAGGCGCCTAATTGTAGTTAACAACATCCGTCTTCATTCCGTGGTGTTTAATAACCAGTTTTTCGAGACACCGTTTGTTTGTAAAAGAACAAATGTTGTCAATCCACAAAGAGATTAAATCTCTTTGTGGATTGACAACATTTGCTCTAGTTTAACGTAACGTTCAAACAACGATCAGCAGTTTTTTATCGGGTTAAAAACACGACACGAATGCTTTTAGACCAGATAATTTTTTTGAACGGCTTCAACAAGTTTTATCGTTGAGCTGATACGCTATTTTGCTCATGAATTATTAATACTTTTTTAATGCAGCCATGAAAGACATGGAAGCAACTGAGGGATACTCGACAGAGGGTTGAAAAATCACAACGGATTTGCCTTTTACGTTTTATTGTGATTAAGCAAGGTTACACCAAGTATTAAGCAATACCTACGTCAATGTCAAAACCAGCTATCGTAATTGCTCTACAGTGTACATATATTTCTAGACTTAAAAAATATTGCTACAAAACACACATCGCCTTCAAGAAATTAAATTACTCTTCCCAAGGTATTATCATGCTAAGAGAGGAAAAAATGTGGTCTTCCTGTGCCGTTTTCGCATCAGCTTTAGAATTTTTTCACAACTATGACTTTCAAAAATTTACTCATTTGTACTGAAAATTCGCATCATATTAAACCCTTGGTTTAAATAATCAACCACTATAAACTAATGTAACAAATTCGTCCACCATTTTCCAAAAGTCTCGTTCAGTGCAGCGGGCACTTGTGATGCAATGCGTCCACTCTTTCAAAGCGGGTATTATGTGAAGATGATTTGAAACGGATGATTTGGATAAATTATATATCAAGCTCGATCTAAAAAGCGGTGGATAGAAGAAGCAGATGTCGAATTCTCTCTTAGCATTATAATCTCTTCCTCAAACAAGTGTAATATATGCGAATAAAATCTTACAGCGGTTAAGAACTGAGTACGCGGTGTTAAATTAAAGAAACACGCCTTTTTTAAAACACCTAACATTGATAAGTCAGTATAAAAGCCATCTCCTCTCCGTTGGTTAAAATAAAAGGAATTTGTTGTTTGTTGTTAATGGAAACAATTTTCAGCCAAAATTCTTTAAACTGGCCTGTCTTTGATTGTGGAGATTAAGGCAAGTCGCAAACATACAGGAACAAATTTTGATTATTCATGCTGGGGTACCTTTATAATTAAGAGATCTAAGACAACCACGCGTAAATTCAAAACCTCTATAATACATTGTTTTAACCCTGAAATATCTAAAATTGAAACTCTATGCGCTTTAAATTGCGTAAACTACACCACAATACTACTTTTAAAAACGATTCAAATGAAGAAATTCTCATTGTAATTGGGAACTTTTTTACCAACAAAGGAATGTTAAAGTCGCCGACGCTAAATGACAAGAATCAGGCAGGAAAAGTTATACATCTATTCAAAAATCTGAACACGATGGTTATTATACTCGGTGACAATTATTTTACCATCACTAAGGACTGCTGTAGAAACTGGGACATTGAACTCTCCTGCCCCTGTACCACGTGCTCCAAACTTAGTTACAAACTCTCCGCTGAGTTTAAGAACCTGCACTCGGTGATTCAATGCATCACAAACCAGCAGATGTCCCGCTTTGTCCACTGACAGGCAGCTAGGGTGTTTGAACTCCCCGTCCCCCTTCCCCTGCTTTCCAAATTTATAAAGAAACGCTCCCTCCCTATTAAAAACTTTTATACAGTGATCACCGAAGTCTGACACAATAAGATAGTTGTCGTGTTGTATACAATGAAAGGGCTTGATGAAAGAACCTTCACTACCGATAGTGCGCAAAAACCGACCATCGAGTGAAAAGATTTTGATTAATTTGTTATCACGACCGGCAACAATAATGTTGCCATCGCTGTCAATCGACAGGCCACAAGGAGTCTGAAGCTGGTGATCCCGGCTTCCTTTTCCTCCAAACTGATTAAGAAAATGACCCTCATCACTAAACAGTTGAACTCGGTGGTTGTTACTGTCTGCCACTATAATCTTATTATCATGAAAAGCTATTCCAGCAGGAAAGTTAAACTCTCCCTGCTGATTACCCTTCTTATCAAACGATCTTAAGTGAGTTCCATTACAAGTAAATATCTGTACTCTGTGGTTACCAGACTCACTCACTGCAATCTCATCTTTGTCATTCACTGCTACCCCCCAAGGTTTACAAAGCATTCTAGCATCCGAACCTTGTTGTCCAAAGGATAACACAGGTCTGAACTGCCTGTGTTTGACTTGAACCTCAAAAGGGCTGCCACGAACATGTTCTCCATTAACTTTTACGGATGCCTGACATGTTCCGAGTTTTTTGGCAAAATAGTTAATCTTGTAAGTGCCATCTTTGTTATCTTGTATTTGAGGCTTGATCGCACTGTCACGGCCTTCACGAGTTTCGATTTCCAGTGTCACGCAATCACGTTCTTGGTGACATTGTTCTTTTTGTGTGTTCCTTGTTGTTACAACAATCTCGGCTTTGAGTCCAACAGTTCCTTCGCGGATTCCTTTTCCCTCGGCGCTCGAGTATTTCGGGATAGTTTTGGTGATAAAACTATCAAAACAGCCTATATGTTGGAATTTTAGATCATCAAATAACTTTTCGTTCCCTTTAAAGACAAAAGCCATGACATGTTCGATGTCGGAGTTACCTGAATCTTCTTCTTCAGCTTTTTCCTGAACTATTTTGTCCAGAAATTCATGGGGCTGCATGATTTGAGCGTTTGTGCTTCGCTTTACAATCATTTCGGTTTTTTCAATTTCTGCTTCTTGCATTTTCACGTCTTCTTCAATCTCGTGTCTTTGCTCTCCTAGAAGCTGCAACGATTCTCGCACTTTGTTTTCCACCTCATCAAAGATGTGATTCTTTTGCGCTTCAATGGCTGCAATGAAACTGTCGGCAAACTGCTGCACGTCGCTTTTCACTCGTGCGGCTTGTTCTTGAATTGAAACGCAGTTTTTATCAATTGTCGCAGTCCTTGTCATCTTCTCCTGCGCTCTTCGTTTCTTTGATTCAATTGCTGCATTGACTATCGATTTGCGTTCCTTTGCGGCATCTTCCAAAACAATTTTGGCGTGACCTTCGTGATCTGTAAGAGCACAAGCGTTGCAAATGGCTATTTTGCACACCTGACAATAAAACTCCAATTCTTTCTTCTCGTGTTTCCCACAAAGTGTTGGCTGCTTTAAAATGTTCTCAAAGTCTTCGTCTCGAAAGTCTTTCAAAGCCAATACGTGGTGTTCTTTATTGCTCCTTAGCCCGTTATGCAGAGGGAGGCAGTCACCACACCAGAACGAACAACAAGTGAAGCAGTAGGCAGATTCTCCGCTTGTTTTCTCGCAATTTCCACACTTGATGCCACTCGTATTGCACTCTGTGACAGGCAAAGCATCCAACAAACTGTTGACTCGAAAGTTTGTTGGAAAAGCGTTAAGATCACCGTTCCCAGGGATCCTGAAGTTTCGCCTGCACTCTGGGCATGAAATAGTATCTCGGATTCCGCACGTTTGTTGAATCCTTTGCAGGCAATGAAGGCAAAAACTGTGTAAGCAAGGAAGCTGCTTTGGATTAGTGAACCTGGTCATACATACAGGACAACAAACGTGTTCATGAATATTGTCTAGAAAGGTTTTGATATCCATGACCAACGCAGAGAAGTATGATGGACTTCCGTGTTGAACTCGCGTTAAAATGAACAAAACATCTGTGTGACTTTGGTTGATTGTTGGCACGTTTTGTGATCTAAACCAATTAAAATGTCTGAAGTCAAGTGTTTCAGTATCTCGGATTTCATAGAAATTTACGTCATCAAAGTGTCACGTTTTTTATGAATTTAAGCTGATGTTGCTCAGTGCATTTCTAAGGGTGAAAGCACAGAAAGGGTAAACACGGCATAAAGAAGGCATGTCTTGATTTTTCAGCTTAGCCGACGTATTTTTTTTTTTTTAATTGGACATAAAGTAAATAACATATACAAACAAAGATGGTACGTTATAAATAACAGTTGTGGTATAAAAAAGAAAACAAAGAAGGGAGAGCGTTAGTCACTACATTCTATTACTTTGACATTTTCTCAATACCATCTACTACATAGAGGGGTTACAGGATGGTACAATTTTCTAATTTCCATTGCAAATAAATCTTGTTAATAAAATCCTTAACGGATCAATTTTTTTTCCAATACCTTACACCGATGAATATATTTTTTCTGATATAGAAGAAGTATGCCAAGTCTGCGTTTTTGGGAAATAGTCAAGTTGAAAGTAAGGAGGTTCTCCAAGAACATATAACAAACAAGCTGATTGCTAGTGAGAGTCTATCTTTGTGTTCACGGTGTGTGCCATTGAACCACCCAAGTGTAAGGCTGTACAGGGGCACCCAACGAAGATATAGTTCAAAAACACTTAAACATAGCATTGTCAAAGGTATTTTAGTATTTAAACGGTAGAAACAAGCATATTTTTGTCCCCTAAAACTTTTTCATCTGTTCGGATTTCCTAGCTGAAAGTCTAGTCATCCCAAAAATTATGGCGATTAAAACTTACCTTTTCGAAAATTTCAGCCAGAAAAAAGGCTCCCGAAAATTCTAGGTGACCTTTTTGGGGTAAAAGTGGGCAATTATACCATTTTTTAGATGTTCGAAAATCCTAGGACAGGCAGGCAAGCAAGAAATTTTACAACAAATGTTCCGAAAATTCGAGATCTCAAATCGTCTTCCGAACAGATACTTTCCGAAAATTGACGTTGGGTGTCCTTGGCTGTAGAAAGAAGTGGAATCAGGAATCTTCTTCTACTCTAAAAATCTCAGAGGACGTAAGTTTAGATCTCATGATTTTACTTTGTAAAAACTATTACCGTATAAACTTTTTAAAAAAAAAAAAAAAAAAAAACTAATAACTGAGAAATCTACTGCTGTCCCAACTTCTATTAAGACGGCTTGGGAGAAGCAATTTCCTGTGATTTAAAATAATTGGCAAAAGGGGTTTACACTTCACTGACACTTATGCCGCTTCTAAAGATAATAAATTAAGACAGTTTTCCTGTAAGTTTTTGCATAGAATTACGACTAGAAAAGAGTTGAAAAGATTTAAATTGTCTGATTTAAATTGTCCGATCTCTGTCCTCGATGTTAAAATACACAAAACACACACAAAAAAAACTGATCCCACTCGGAAACTTGTCAGCGGCACCCAACACGAATCTTCGGTGAAACGTGTTCGGGAGAGTCAAACCCCCCGCAGGCGAAACAGCTGGAAAATGGCAGAGAAATGCTTTGCAAAGTGCGAAATTCACGACGGCGTCAAAAGCAAAAGATCTTCCTGTGGGACGTTTTCGTCTATTCTCAGTCTCCTTTAGTTTCAGTAAACCAATATGCCACCTGGTCACGTGACCGAACTCTGTCGATAACAATTTTGCAATAGGAATTTCAGTCCAAAGAAACAGAGAAATTAGAAAGTGAAATGCAATACATCCACTGGATCGTTATCTTTTAATTTCGTAATCTTAGAAACAAACTTTCCTCCATTTCTTCCGTGGCAAGTCAGTTCAGCCTCGTTTTGAAAAGTAGTCTAGGTGTATTTGAATTTTTTTTTTCTCGTCAAAGTAACACTGGTGACCACCACGACGCTTAAGTCACGTCGTAAATGGTTCATTACCCACACCAATTGGCTGATAGTTAAATTCAATATCGGCAAGAATGATGAGGTAAGAGAGGGGATCGCTATGCCCCATCATAGTTTTTAAAAAATCTATTTTTAGTTTCACAAAGATATTTTAAGTTCTCATACCCAATGTCGCGCGGTTAGATGATCAGCGCCTGGGAGAGGCTTTTATCGCTTTTTACTTTGTATTGCCACAACCACTTTCCTTTACGTCGATTAAAAAGCTTTCCACTCTTTTCAATATCAAAGCTTTTAGATTCGTCGACGAACGTGATCCCTACTGTGGAGGCCATTTATTTCCACAAGCTGCGCAAGCCGCGCATACTTAAAATTTCATTTCGTGATTACAGCTCGCCAATCAGGTGCCTCTCTAAAAATAGCTGCGTAGCTGAACCATGCGGTAAAATAAGATTTTTTAAAAAAAACTATTATTGGATGAGGCCCAAGTAGGGTGGATCCGCTCTGTTACCTCATCAGATTGCATCCTCTCTCATTATTTGATATCGATCGTTATGTCGGTCACCAAATATTCCACCCCTTTACAGTGCGACGCGCCTTACCGTGGCCACCCAACAAACTTTCAGTTTTGACAATTACATGTAAGTACGTCAACTCAAACGACCCATTCAACGGTGTTTAACTACAACCGTGCGAACTTTGCAAGGAGGGGTGACTGTCAATCAAATTCGCCCACCCTGACTGGCGTATAAGGTTTAAAAAACTTTGTTAGGTGGCCACGGTAAGGCGCGTCGCACTGTAAGCAGTTTTGATAATAGAGACTGTTGGCATCTCAGAATGAAAGAATTCAACAACTTAATCGTCCTTTAAGTTAAAGTTAGTAAAACGACAATAATGCGAATTTCAGGTCGGGAGAAGTATTTGTTCCCTTGCAAAAATGCTATTCCGCCTTTGACATGCAGTTTGACAAGTAGTTACCAATACAAGGAATTTCTTTAAACTCTTTATCGTCATTTTCACCGTACAGGAAATAACAACAAAGATCCAGTGGTGAGAAGTAGTTTTCAGTAGAATTGTAGTCTCGACATGCATTTCAAGCTGGTTATTCCGCTTACGGCTTTTCACAATAGTCATGGCTTGACAGGTTAACAGTTTGGAATCCTCTAAAGAATTACGCAACTCTCAAACCTCAAGGGTAGAAAACTTTCTTTAAAGGTATCTGCAGATCAGGGGAAATTTTTTTTAGGTTCACACTTAGAGGATTGCACTGCTTCTATTTGAGGTTGACTAGCAGTAGAGTTATTTTCATAGAGCTATGTCGTAGAGTTAGAGTTAAGTTTCCAAAATCCTGAATTCAAGATTTTGGAAGGCCTAAATCCTGAATTTAGAAATACAAAAAAGGATCCTAAACACGCATAAAAGCTAACCTTAGGCCTAATTAGGCCTAAACAAAAGTTTAGCTTTTATGAATGTTGGCTTCCAAAATCTTGAATTCAGGATTTTGGAAACTTAACTCTAACTCTACTACATAACTCTATGAAAATAACTCTAAGAATAGCTGTCCCCCTTCTATTTCTGAACGAATAAAATTGATTTACTAATAACTAAACCAGTGTTTACATTCTGAGTGGGTTTGGCACTTTTTGAGCACCTCAAAACGAGCTTGGACACCACATAACAATTACATGATACATAAACCAACGGGACAAGCGCACCGCAGACAACAGAACCTTGGTCTCTGATTTAGATCAAAGAAAGCTGACCAGAAAGAGCACCAATTTACAAAAACAAGTCTTAGAATAGCGCTAAGGTTTTATTCGTTAGTTCCAATCACCGATTTCAACCTGTCAGTTCTATTACCGTAAATGGTAAAAAGAAACAATAACAAAAAAGCTAACCGTTCTTTTAGCGGTACACTCTCTCCCCCCCACGGTCCCACGGTCTGGCCCAAGTTTTTCGAAGGGTGGAAAGCGCTATTCACCACTCAATTGGTTTTGATAGTGTTTATCCGCTGGAAAGTGATTTCCCGGTGGATAGCGTTAACTATCTCTTGAACAACCGAAGCCTGATCTGGATCTCTACTGTGGATTATTATGTTGTGTACAAGCCAGGAGGTGTCTAGTGTTCTTTTAGAGTGCCAATCTTTCGGAGTCGCACTCAATACAAATATTGCACTGTAAAGTAATAAAATGCATCTGCTTAATGCAGCCACCACTTTATTCCGTTTCTAGTCGTTTCACATGGGGCAATACTTCCCACTGGGGGACATGAAGGTCAAACTGGAGGGCCACTACGGCTTGAAACTCAAACTTGAGGAGTTCTTTAACTGATACGCGAAGCTTATCCTCGATTGCCTGCAAAGGAAAAAAATCTTTAGAACAAAGAGAAAAAACGAAATTGATAAAGGAGACGTGATGGTCTAATTAAAAAACAGATAAGATTATTTCGATGTTACCAACATGAAAATAGACGTATTACAAACCTTAGGCTGGAGAAAAACTTCTCCAAGTAGAGCTCCAGACCTAATTATTTCCCTTCATATAATGAAAAAGTTCGTTTTTCAACCCTCACGGTTCTTTTAGTACGTGATCAATAGTTAAAACACTTCACTGTGTTTTTGCTATCGATCCTTTTTTTGGTTTCGGAGTTTTTATAATTGGGTGCTGATAGCCTACAAATTAGGGGAGAATTGTCCGAGGAACAAATTGTCCTGACACCAAATTCTCGGTTTTCACATGAAATCATGTTGGTGCCCCTAAACAAAGAAAAGGCGGCCATGTTGGAGCCCCGACCAAATCCTCCGGGAATTCAACTCTATTATTATGCAAACGCTTCCTTTTGTTTTCGTTGAAAAACATGACTGTTGATCACGTGAGTGAAAACCAACAATTGGAACCAGGGACAAAATGGCGGAGGGCGAATGTTGCAATACTAAGAGACTTAGCTGTTGCAATACCGAAAGGAAGAAGTAGTCCTCGCACTTACGAGGACAATTTCAGCAATTGTCTCTAAGTCTCCCTTTCAGTTCTAAGTTGCACTTCAAATGTATAAATTTATTTCATACATCGAGTCCTTTCACGGGAATGCACGAGTCCAACAGATTAACCTGCTCGAATCTTCAAGTGAAACGTGTTCGGGAGAGTCAAATCCCCCGCAGGCGAAACAGATGGAAAATGGCAGAGAAATGCTTTGCAAAGTGCGAATTCACGACGGCGTCAAAAGCAAAATATCTTCCTGTGGAAAGTTTTCGTCTATTCTCTCTTTCAGTAAACCAATATGGCAACCTGGTCACGTGACCGAACTCTGTCGATGACAATTTTGCAATAGGAATTTCAGTTCAAAGCAACAGAGAAATTCGAAAGTGAAATGCAATACATCCACTGGATCGTTAACTTTTAATTGCGTAATCTTAGAAACAAACTTCCCTCCATTTCTCCGTGGCAAGTCAGTTAAGCCTCGTTTTGAAAAGTAGTCTCGGTGTAATTGGAGTTTTTCTTCTCGTCAAAGTAACACTGGTGACAACCACGACGCATAGGTCACGTCGTAAATGGTTCATTACCCACACCAATTGGCTGATAGTTAAATTCCATATCAGCAAGAAATGATGAGGTAAGAGAAGGGATCCCGATGCCCCATCATAGTTTTTAAAAATCTATTTTTAGTTTCACAAAGATATTTTAAGTTCTCATACCCAATGTCGCGCGGTTAGATGATCAGGGCCTGGGAGAGGCTTTTATCGCTTTTTGCTTTGTATAGCCACAATCACTTTCCTTTACGTCGATTCAAAAGCTTTCCGCTCTTTTCAAAATCAAAGCTTTTAGATTCGTCGACGAACGTGATCCCTACTGTAGAGGCCACTTTTTCCCCACAAGCTACGCAAGCCGCGCATACTGTAAATTTTATTTCGTGATTACAGCTCGCCAATCAGGTGCCTCTCTGAAAATTAGCTGCGTAGCTGAACCATGCGGTAAAATCAGATTTAAAAAAAAAACTATTACTGGATGAGGCCCAAGTTTCGGGGGAGGGGGGGGGGGGGGGGAGATCCGCTCTGTTACTTCATCAGATTGCATCCTCTCGTGATATCGATTGTTATCATGTCGGTCACCAAATATTCCACCCCTTTATTAAAGCAGCTTAGATAATAGAGACTGTTGGCATTTGACAATGGTAGAATTCATCAAGTTAATCGTCATTCAAGTTAAAGTTAGTAAAACGGCGATAATCAGTACAGTTTCAGGTCGCGAGAAGTTTTGTTCTCTTGCAAAAATGCTATTCCGCCTTTGACATGCAGTTTGACAAGTAGTTATCAATACAAGGAATTTTCTTTAATAACAAGAAAGATTCAGTGGTAAGAAGCAGTTTTTCAGTAGAATTGTAGTCTCGACGTGTATTTCAAGCTGGTTATTCCGCTTACGGCTTTTCACAATAGTCATGGCTTGACAGGTTAACTTTTGAATCCTCCAAAGAAGCACGCATCTCTCAAACCTCAAGGGTAGAAAACTTTTTAAAGTTTAAATTTTCTTTAAGTTCACACTGAGCAGAATGCACTGCTTCTATTTCAGAACGAATAAAATTGATTTACTAATAACTAAACCAGTCTACGTCTGAGTAGGTTTGGCACTTTTTGAGCGCCTCAAAACGAGCTTGGAAGACCACATAACAATTAGATGAGACAAAAACCAATAGAACAAGCGCACCGCAACCTCTGATTTAGATAAGAGAAAGTTGACCAGATAGAGCATCAATTTACAAAAACAAGTCTTAGAATAGCACTAAGGTTTTATTCATTAGTTTGAACAACCGAAGCCTGATCTGGATCTCTACTGTGGATTATTATGTCGTGTACAAGCCAGGAGGTGTCTAGGGTTCTCAATACAAATATTCCACTGTAAAGTAATAAATTGCATCTGCTTAATGCAGCCACCGATTTATTCCGTTTCTAGTCGCTTCACATGGGCAATACCTCCCACTGGGGGACATGAAGGTCAAACTGGAGGGCCACTACGGCTTGAAACTCAAACTTGAGGAGTTCTTTAACTGATACGCGAAGCTTATCCTCGATCGCCTGGAAAAGAAAAAAAATCATTAGAACAAAGAGAAAAAACGACATTGCTAAAGGAGACGTGATGGTCTAATTAAAAAACAGATAAGATCTTTTCGAGGTTACCAACATGAAAAGTGACGTATTACATACAAACCTTGCGCTGGGAAAAACTTCTCCAAGTAGAGATCCAGACCTAATTGTTTCCCTAAATGTAATGGAACAGTTCGTTTTTCAACCCTTACGGTTCTTTTAGTACGTGATCAATAGTTAAAACACTTCACTGTGTTTTTGCTATCGATGCCTTTTTTGCTTCGGAGTTTTTATAATTGGGTGCTGATGGTCTACAAGTTGGGGGAGAATTGTCCGAGGAGCGAATTATCCTGACATCAAATTCGAACCAGGGACACAATGGCGGAGGGCGAATGTTGCAATTAAGAGACTTAGCTGTTGCAAAACCGAAAGGAAGAAGTGGTCCTCGCACTTACGAGGACAGTTTCAGCGATTGTCTCTTAGAAATCTGACAGGTTCATGATCAAGTCTCCCTTTCAGCTCTAACCTGCACTTCAAATGTATAAATTTATTTCATACATCGAGTCCTTTCACGGGAATGCACGAGTCCAACAGATTGACCTACTCACTAGGCCTCATGCATGATGGCGGCATATGCTCCAAATTCACCACCAACGCTCGTTTGCACCAAATTATTCACATCACTGTTCGCGCGTGGGTTTTCCTAACAAGTTTGCTCCTTTGGGAATTAGCTCATACTAAAAATTACAAGTTCGAATTCGTGGCTTGATGGTGAAATTAGCAAGTCAGTCGTCGTCACGGAATAGAGAGATTGAGGTGCTTCATAGCACGGTTGGTGGAGCATTGCTCCGTCATCGCGGAGGTCGATGGATTCAAATCCCGATGAAGCCATCTGAATTCGCAAAGATCACTTTTTCCCTTTCATCTATAACCCGCATTTCAAGTAGATACATTGATTTCATTGTTGCGATGCTGCTTTAACAGCCTAACATTTACGGAGCACGTAGAAAAAATTCTGGCACTAAAATACCCCTGAAAATTGGTAGGGATTTCGAGGAAAACACGTATGATGCATAGCGAAGACGTTAGTGTAACTAGAGGAATGGCGCTGCAATGTAAGGGTATCCAAAGGTAAAAGGAAGGGTTAGGTTTTTTTGGTGGGGGGGGGGGGGTGGGGAGCGTGCAAGAGCATGCTACACCTTCATTTCAAAATAGCTTACCTCAATAAGTTCTTTGACTTTCTCTCTCTTTATGTCATTATTAAATTTTGCTGCCAAAAGCAGACAGGAACCTGAAATCAAAAACAAAAAAAAAAAGGGACAAATTCAGGATCGACCGCCGGGTTCTCAATAAGACATCAACAATGTGGTTAGTTAGGCATTTGCCAAGACCACAGCGTGGTCCAGTTGTTAGGGAACGGGCCTTGAGATTTAACATCCCAGGTAGACGACTCAATCTGACCACCTGTTGAATTTCATTCTGGTAGTCTCTGGTTCAACGTCTCGGTTGCACTTGTAAATAGCGAACTAGTGCATGCTTGTATCCTCAAACTCCAGCCCTACAAGACTCCTACCTTTCTCCATTGCTTCCAAAGCGAGTGTCCAATGCACTTTAATAATCCAAGATTAATGCTAGTTTATGTAATTTGTTTCCAGATATTTTCGACATGCAACGCCGTAGGGCCTATTTGGGTAGACTTTCATATACCGGATTAAAATGGCGGAAGACAAAGGAAGCCTTGTTATTCCGATTAGGCCTTTCCAATTAGGTATTGTTAAGTTCACTTTGTTCTTTTGTTTTATGGACATAAATCATTTCAGATCCAATATATGAAAGCCCAGCAGCCTAATTGTAGTTAACAACACCCCTCTTCATTCCTTGGTGTTTAATAACCAGCTTTTCGTGAAGTCGTTTGTTTGTAAAAGAGCAAATGTTGTGAAATCCACAAAGAGATTCAATCTCTTTGTAGATTCTACTCCATTGTTTTAAGTAATGTTCAAACAACGATCAGCAGTGCTTTATCGGGTTAAAAACTCGAGGCGAAGCCGAGTGTTTTTAGACCAGATAAAATTTTTGAACTGCTTCAAAAAGTGTGTAACTTTGGAATCCACACATTGGTGCAAAATGTGAGAGAAGAAAATTAGCATACAAGAAAAACAACCTGTGTTTTATTATTATGCTTTATTCGCCTTATTCCAAAATGGCCACCATTTCAGTATTCTTTTGTTCGCTTGCAAATTAGCCCTTGTTGCCTCGTTCATGGTGAAATATTCTTTTGCATTTTAAGTTTAAGTACGAGGCAACAAGGGTAATTTGCAAGCAAACGAAAGAATACTATAATGACGGCCATTTTGGAATAAGGTGTATATAAAGAATAATAATGAGGAATGTTCTGTCGCTTTTTAAAGCTCATGCACGTGACATTTTATCGGTGAGAGGCTGTTTTGCTCATGAATCATTAATGAATTTTTAATGCAGCCATGAAAGGCATGAAGGCAACTGAGGGATACTCGACAGAGGATAGAAAAATCACAGCAGATTCGCCTTTTCCGTTTTATTGTGATTCGGCAAGGTTACACCAAGTATTAAGCAATACCTACGTCAGTGTCAAAACGAGTTATCGTAATTGCTCTACAGTGTACATATATTTCTAGACTTAAAAAATATCACATCGCCTACAACAAATTAAATTACTCTTCCCAAGGTATTATCATGCTAAGAGAGGAAAAATGTGGTCTTCCAGTGCCGTTTTCGCATCAACTTTAGCATTTTTTCACAACTATGACTTTCAAAAATTTGCTCATTTGTACTGAAAATTCGAATCATATTAAACCCTTGGTTTAAATAATGAACCAGTATAAACTAATGTAACAAATTCGTCCACCATTTTCCAAAAGTCTCGTTAAGTGCACCGGGCACTTGTGATGCAATGCGTCCCCTGTTTCAAAGCGGGTCTTATGTGAAGATGATTTGAAACGGATGATTTGGATGAATTATCAAGCTCGATCTAAAAAACGGTGGATATAAGAACCAGATGTCGAATTCTCTCTTAGCTTTGTAATCTCTTCCTCAAACAAGTGTAATATATGCGATTAAAATCTTACAGCGGTTAAGAACTGAGTACGCGGTGTTTAAATTAAAGAAACACGCCTTTTTTAAAAGACCTGACATTGATAAATCAGTATAGAACCCATCTCCTCTCCGTTGGTTAAAATAAAAGGAATTTGTTCTTTGCTAATGGAAACAATTTCCAGCCAAAATTCTTTAAACTGGCCTGTCTTTGATTGTGGAGATTAAGGCAAGTCGCAAACATACAGGAAAAAATTTTGATTATGCATGGTGGGGTACTTTTATAACAGAGAGATCTCAGAAAACCACGCGTGAATTCAAAACCTCTATAATACATTGTTTTAACCCTGAAATATCTAAAATTGAAACTCTCTGCGCTTTAAATTGCGTAAACTACAATACTGCTTTTAAAAACGATTCAAATGAAGAAATTCTCATTGTAATTGGGAACTTTTTTACCGAAAAAGGAATTTTAAAGTCGCCGACGCTAAATAACAAGAATCAGGCAGGAAAAGTTATACATCTATTCAAAAATTTGAACACGATGGTTAAGTAAATCGGTGACAATTATTTTACCATCGCTAAGGACTGCTGTAGAAACTGGGACATTGAACTCTCCTGCCCCTGTACCACTTGCTCCAAACTTAGTTACAAACTCTCTGCTGAGTTTAAACACCTGCACTCGGTTATTCGATTCCTCACAAACCAGCAGATGTCCCGCTCTGTCCACTGACAGGCAGCAAGGTTTATCGAACTCCCCGTCCCCATTCCCCTGCTTTCCAAATTTATAAAGAAACTCTTCCTCCCTATTAAAAACTTTAATACAGTGATCACCTCTGTCTGACACAATGCGATAGTTGTCGTGTTGGATACAATGAAAGGGAAAGATAAAAAAACCTTCAGTACCGATACTGCGCAAAAACCGACGATCAAGTGAAAAGATTTTGATTAATTTGTTTTCACCATCAGCAACAATAATGCTCCCATCGCTGTCAATTGACAGGCTAAAAGGACGCTGAAGCTGATGATCCCGGCTTCCTTTTCCTCCAAACTGGTTAAGATAACGACCCTCATCACCACACAGTTGAACTCGGTGGTTGTCAGTGTCTGCCACTATAATCTTATTATCATGAAAAGCAATCCCAGCGGGAAAGTTAAACTCTCCCTGCTGATTACCCTTTTTACCAAACGATCTTAAGTGAGTTCCATTACTGGAAAATATCTGTACTCTGTGGTTACCAACCTCACTCAGAGCAATCTCATCTTTGTCATTCACTGCTACCCCCCAAGGTCTGGAAAGCATTCCAGCATAAAAACCCTGTTCTCCAAAGGATAACACAGGTCTGAACTGTCTGCGTTTGACTTCAACCTCAAAAGGGCTGCCACGAACATGTCCTTCATTGACTTTCACGGATGCCTGACATGTTCCGGTTTCTTTGGCAAAATAGCGGAGCTTGTAAGTGCCATCTTTGTTGTCTTGGATTTCAGACTTAATCGCACTGTCACGGCCTTCACGATTTCTGATTTCCAATGTCACGCGGTCGTGTTCTTGGTGACATTGTTCTTTTCGTGCGTTCCTTGTTGTTACAACAATCTCACCTTCAAGTCCAACAGTTCCTTCAGTGATCCCTTTTCCCTCAGCACTCGAGGTTTTCGAGCTCGTTTTGCTGATAAAACCTATTTGTTGGACTTTTAGATCATCAAACAACTTTTCGTTCCTTTTAAAGGTGAAGACATGTTCGATGTCACAGTCCGCTGAATCTTCTTCTTCAACCTTTTCCTGAACTATTTTGTCCAAAAATTCATGGCGCTGCATGATTTGAGAGTTTGTGCTTCGCTTTAAAATCATTTGGGTTTTTTCGACATCTGCTTCTTGCTTTTTCACTTCTTCTTCAATGTGGAGCCTTTGCTCTCCAAGAAGCTGCAACGCTTCTCGCACACCTCACCTCACCTCTTTTGGGCTTCAATGGCGGCAATGCAAGTGTCGGCAAACTGCTGCACATCTCTTTTCAATCCTGCGGCTTGTTCTTGAATTGAAATACAGTTTTCATCAATTTTCGCGATCCTTGTCATTTTCTCCAGCGCTCTGCGTTTCTTTAATTTAATTGCTGCATTGATTCTCGATTTGCGTTCCTTTGCGGCATCTTCCAAAACAATCTTAGCGTGACCGTCGTGATCTGTTAGAGCACAAGCGTTGCAAATAGCTATATTGCACACCGGACAGAAGAACTTGTGTTTTTTCTTCTCGTGTTTCCCACAAAGTGTTGGCTGCTTTAAAATGGTCTCAAAGTCTTCGTCTCGAAAGTCTTTCAAAGCCAAAGCGTGGTGTTCTTTAAATGTTTTTATCCGGTTATGCAGAGGGAGGCAGTCATCACACCAGAACGAACAACAAGTGAAGCAGTACGCAGATTCTCCGCTTGTTTTGTCGCAATTTCCACATTTGATGCCGATCGTATTGCACTCTGTAACAGGCATGGCGTCCAACAAACTGTTGATGCGAAAGTTTGTTGGAAAAGCGTTAAGATTGCCGTTTCCAGGGATCCTGAAATTCTGCCTACACTCGGGGCATGAAATAGTGTCTCGAATTCCGCTTGTTTGTTGAATCCTTTGCAGGCAATGAAGACAAAAACTGTGTACTGTGTAAGCATGGAAGCTGCTTTGGATTAGTGAACCTTGTTATACATACAGGACAACAAGCTTGTTCATGGATATTGTCTAGAAAGGTTTTGATATCCATGATAAACGAAGAGAGTAAAACGGATTTCCGTGTTGAACATTGTGTGACCTTGGTTCACTGTTGTCCGGTTTTATGATCTTAACCAATGAAAATACCTAAAGTCAAGTGTTCAAATAATCTGGATTTCTTAGAAAAGTCACCGTGACATCATCAAATTGTCACGTTTGTTATGAACGCCTTTTGGCTGCGTTTTGTCAGGGGTAAAAATTTTTGTTTCGGGCCTCAAAACCATAGAAAGCGTGAACACGACATAAAGAAAACCATGTCTTTCTTAGCAAGAAAGCAACACGGGTATTAAACAAAAATGTGATGAATGTTTCGGAACAATTCATTCCCTCCTCCCTCTCTTCCCATAGCGTTTTGCTCCTTTATCCATGTTCCTGTTCTTTCTATCATTGCCTTTCCCGACGGTTCTCTACAGTGTCCCTCCAAGTGTTGAGTACACCGCCACGAATGTCTTTGCGAAATGAAAAGCTTTAAATTTTAATTTTAACGAGGATTTTGACCATGTGTACCCCCGTGATTTTCTCAGTTACTCGGAATTGTTAGTAGTGGATCATTTGTGTCATCTGTGTCATGAAATTGTTTGTACAAAGCGGCCGTAACATATCTCCAGTTTTAAAAGGAATTCTGACCCACAAGGCTGACGATCCTGTTGATTCTCTTGAACGGAAAATTTAAATGTGTGAATTATTCAATGTTCAATGTCCAATTGCACTTCTCATCGTTTTCATCATCCGCGCCTTTTTGTAACTGAAAAAAATGATAATTTTTGCTTCAAGATCCTTTCGCTTCGAATGTAGTTTGTAGCATCATTCGGATAAACTTGATTTGCTAAGTGCTCGTTGTTTACCATTAGGTTAATTCATGCATGTTTGATCCGCCGCTCACGAACTTGTCACGTGAAAGGGGTGGTGTACGGTTTTGCTGAGTCATAAATCTGCAAAACCTGATGAGAATCACACTCTTCCTAATACTCTTCATAACTGGCCAGTGATTGCGAACCATAGAAAACCTCAAAATATTCCGATGGTAAACAACGATTCATTTTGGTTTACTTATGGCATTTTCATCGTAAACAATCCAAAGTGCTCACCTGCAGGCGTTTTGACCTTTAGGAGCGCGATTCTAAAAATGCCGCAAATTTGCAAGTTGTTTATTCGCTTTTTCCTTTATCGATGCCGCTCAGGCGTTTTAAGTATTCAGCATTCGCACAAAAAGCTCACGGGCGTATCTGAAAATTGTAATCAATTCGTACATGACGTAAAGAAAATGGACTACTTTGCATAAAGCTTGTGTGTGTGCCTCCCGGTGAATAAAAATGTGATATTCACCAAACAACTACCAATAAGCAATTTTTATCCACACGAAAGCGCTCAGAATTGCCCGAAGTTGCATGATCGGATGCAAACTCCGGATTTCTCACTCACCCGTGTGTAAAACACCAAAACAAATATTCCACTACTAAATCGGCAGCAAATTTCCATGGGTGGCGGGTGGCCTTGGAAGAAGTAAAATAACCTCATCAAACTGCTATTGGAAACGCAACGTTTCTCATTTCCTAAAAAGTTCAGAAAACTTCCCAACGTAAACGTAGATACCTGAAATGTTCCAGTGAATCCTGAAGGTTTTTTAGCTGGTTTCCAGTCCCTAAAATTCATTTTTAGTCCTACTAAAATATGCCATGGTATGCCTCAAACGTTACATTTAGGGTTGTTGAATGGAGTGTTTTTGCGTAGAAATTGCCTTCCATTTATTCACGTCAATGGTTACCAAACAACTGAACTGGCATAGTATGTTATGCGTTGAAAATTTTCCTGTATCTGACCGACATATTCACGACCCGCAGGCGTCAGACCCAGGGGCAGTCAGTCGAGACGGGACGAGAATCGGGATTGGCGTTAAGTTTTCAAGTAAGGCGAGAAAAGCTCTTCTCGACTTATTTGAAAATTAACTTAACGCCAGTCCCGATTCTCATCCCGACTCGACTGACTGCCCCTGGGTCTCCGAGGATGCGCAGGCGTGTGACACAGGAAGAATGCGTGTTTCCCCGTTTCGTTGGTAACGGTTGTTGGGTAGAAAACTTGTCCGTTTTTGACATATATTCAGCGACCAAAGAATTTTCACATATTTCGCCTTCGGCTCGTGCTTCTCCGCACTTCTCTCGTGTTCTTAAAAATTCCCGTGTGGTTATATAACTCAACAATGCACTCGGCGCGTTTTTTATTCCTTTAACCAATATAGTTTTTTTACGATTACCCTAGCAATGCGTCTCTCACCTAATAGATCATAGGTGAGAACCAATCAAAATGCGTGCATTATTTAGCTTATTATGTAATAGGTATTTATATATTTGAAGTGCGGGTTACAGACGAAAGAGAGATTTTGAAGTGATCCTCGAACTTATCTGGACAATTTATGCAATTGTCTTCTTTTATAACCCACACTTCAAAATATATATCTATATTAATTGCATCGCGTCCTTTCAGTGGAACACATGAATGCTCCCAACCGAGTGGCTTCATAGCTCAGTTGGTGGAGCATAGACCTTTTGCAGATACGGCGGCCATTTCGATTTCTATTGTTTCGAAAGACATTATGGGATGCTCAGGGGGCAAATTAATATGAATTGGACCCCTGGGCATCCCATAATAGCTATTCGAAACAATAGAAATCAAAATGGCCGCCGTATCGGTAAAAAGGTCTATTGCAACGGCATCGCAGAGGTCATGAGTTCGAATCCAATTAAAGCCGCCTGAATTTTTCAAGTGTCTACAAGAGAGAATAGATAGATAGATAGATCGATCGATAGATAGATAGATTGTTAGATCGATCGATAGATACATAGATAGATAGATAGATAGGTAGATAGATAGATAGATAGACGTTTATTAAAAATACCTTAATAGCAGCTAGAAGCTGAATTGCAAAGGTGTACAAGTTATGTAATAAAACTAAACAATAACATCTAAGAAAGAACTCATTTACATATATAATTATAATAAATGTCAGTTAAAATGTCTTGCGCTTGCTGGAATGAAAGTATCTCTGAACCGGTTTGTTTTAAAGTAAACTCTAAATGGTCTGCGTCGTCGTAATTCTATGAGTTGATCTCGGTTATCGAAAGGCAATAAGTGATATAGACAATCCAAAGGATTGGAGACAATGCTGTTAAAAAAATTTAAGCAAAGATCTTCTCTCCGGTCCTTTCGAGTTTTCAGTCCTGCCATCTGAAGCGCTTCTCTATGATGATTATCATAACCGTATATAATTTTCAAGGGTCTCTTTTGAACACGTTCAAACTTAAGCTCAAATAATTGGGGAGAGTATAATGGTAGACCTGACATCCATAAAGTAAGACGGCTTGAATACAAGCAACATAAAATTTTGCTAATTCTGATGATGGTACATTAGCTCGCTTTAACTGAGTTAAAAAGTAAAGGGACTTAACGGCCTTTTCAATCGTCTCAGAAACGTGTTTGTTCCACTTAAGATTGTCTTGGAAATACACACCCAGTAATTTCACGACCCTAAAAGAGCTAACCTTAGAGCCATTAATTTCTATAAGTTCGTAGGAAGTGGGAGAGCGCACAAAGGAGACTCTTAGCTCATTACATTTTTTCGGGTGGAGTTTGAATGAGTTGAGTGTTGACCAGGTAGCTACTTCGTTTATCATAGACTGAGCATTGCTAGCCAAGGACTATTCTTACTTATGATTTCATACACTGTCGTGTCATCTACATATTTTATACAGTCTCAACTGATGGTACTTTCAAATCATTTACCATAACGAAGAATAGCCACGGTCCCAATTTTGTTCCCTGCGGTACTCCTGCTCGGACCGATCCCCACTCTGAGAGACAGTCATGTGCAAGTTTGACCCATAGTTTCCTATCTTAAAGTAAAGCTGTTATCCAATTAATGATGTAAGGGTTGATGTTGTAGTCCGAGAGTTTCGATAACAAAAGGCTATGATATATCAGATCGAAGGCTTTTCTATTATCCAACGCGAAGATCCGCACGGTGTTTCCCGTTCCGTCTGTTGCTTGCGCCCAACTGTGCATCAGATTTATCAGTGCGTGCGCAGTGGACGACCCTGGAATACACCTAAATTGATCGGGTCCCAGACGTTTCAGAACTGCTGCTTTCACATGTCCGTGGACGACGTAGTGCTAGGCAATTTTGGATAACGTTGGTGTCAATGAAATAGGTCTCAAGTCCTTCACCGTATCCTCAACAATCTTTGTTTTAGGAAGAGGGGTGATGTTTGCACATTTCCAAATATCCGGTAAAGTCCCTTGACTAATAGAGGAATTGTGATGATACAACGAACGGGCTGAACGAGCTCGGGAGCGAAGTCACGCAAGACCCAGTTTGGGATATAATCTGGGCTCCAGCTTTGGAGGAGATGCCCGTACTAAGACCTTTGAGGGTTGCTTCCAGTGAAATAATGGGGGTTTGCATTCAAACAAAAGAATACTAGAATGGCGGCCATTTTGGAAAAGGTGTATCCGACTTCATTTCCCAGAACAATTCTATCAAACACGCTTAATTAATTTTATCATGAATCTGTCACAAGCAGAGGCTGTTGCAGAGAGAATGGAACAGAGCCAGTCTGAATTAGAGCAGCCTCCAACACATGTCAGGCAGCTGTGGAAAGGGAAATTCCCACGAAGATCAGCCAGTTTATGTCCAAGAAAGCGAATCTCAGGTGCTGGTGCGTGAAAACAGGAGAACACCTCCTATAACCTCCCAGCTACTACCAAGTATCATTGCCATCACCATTTAAGGACTGTGCCTACTAATTCAAAAGTTTTCTTGCGCGCTTTATGAATATGCGGGAAAAGCAGATCTTAACAGGTGTTCCTGTAATCTAAATAGAAAATCGGACAGTTGGCAACTACGCATTTTCCAAATATAACTTATCAACAATATTTGTAAAAAGCTTTAAAATGCAAAACAATGTATGGCGTTCTTTTCCTAATATTTGTTTGTCCCCTCAAATTTTGAATCAGCATCCTTTTGCTTTCTCTTGGGACCATTGTAATCCCAAGAGAACTGGAAACAATGCATATGCAAAATTTAGGGGGGGGGGGGGGAGGGCGTTCTTCATCACGACAGATAATCCAATCTGGCGAGCAACAATTCAAACAGCAATACAGCGACGGAAGCCTTAAAAATGTAGGTTCCTTCTGCAAGTATCGGAGCACAGATTGCGTAAAACAAAAGAAACAAAAGACAGCAAACAAAACAACTCGAAATAAAGGCTAATCCCAAATGACTAAAAATACAACGCTTTCCGGGACCTACAGAGAGACGCAAAATAATACCAAGGTGAGAAAAGTTACTGTTATCTAAAAAAAGAACAGCAGATTTGTTATAGTACGTAGATATCGATGGAATGATGATTTTCCTTCTTACGGAAAAAAAAATATATATCCTCACCGCAAGCAGTGAACACATGTGACGACATAGGTGTCGTCACGGTAACTAAGACAATTAGCCAATCAAACGCGAGCTTCCCCTTCATTGCAAGATACTCCTTTGCTGTAATATAATTTTTCTCTACTACATCAACACTTTTATTGGCCATTTGATATTATCATGATTTGTTTTTCATAACTTTCATATCTTGTTTCATGTTACACAACATGTGTTTTTTATGGGTTGGTGACCATCTTTTCACCATTTCAATAATGAATAAAAAAGTTGTTTGATCTAAAAATTTTATCAATATCTTCGGGATACCAATTTTATCTTCTCGAGCTGATATATAGTTCCTCGCGAACAAGTGAGAGACTGCCATCAATCGTGGGTAAAATTCGTATCCCCACGCTGCCAAGTGATAGCGGAGCTCCGCGAGAGCCTAAGACGCGCGCGCGCGGAACACCTTAGTTAAGAAAATATGCGAGAATTATAGCCATGACGTCATCGACGGTCCGTCCGTACCTACGTCCACCCGTCCATGTATGCCAATGTGACCAGTATCATGCTAGTTTACAGCATACATCTTTGATATTGGACGTAAGTTTTGATCAACTGACACCTGCCAAAACAAGGTATCCGCTGACCAGTGTCACGTGACCATATCGTGGGCTCGCTCAAGCTTAAATGTCACTGAGGTCAGCTGCTTTTTTTAAGTTGACCGCTGACCAGGTATTGGTTTTCGATTGGATTGGAGGCTCAACCTAGGCCAACTCATCTTAAGATAAGCGAGGTTTCATTTTTCGCGCGCTTTTTGTGGCTCGACGAGGCTAAACGACCACACTACGTCGACTATAGTTCAGCACAGTCAACGCTTTTCGTGTTCAGGTGAAAAACGGTTTGGAAAATGTTTTCTTTCTGCATTTTTCGCTGGTTTCAATCCAGTTTGACATATCATGATAACTGTGGTCCACACTGGCGGCTACCGTGAGTTATTCAAGTCAAGCATCGGAGGGATATCTTTAGAAGCTCTGATAAGGTTACATGATGCCTGGAGGACCTATGACTAAAACAGAAAGGAAAGGAGAGCGAAAGAGAACGACAAGGACAAAACAGAATACCAGCAATAGCTCATACTTAGTAGAAGAAGTTACTCCACAAATTCTTTCCTTGGGCACTAAACAGTTTGTTATTTTCAAAAAGTGGTTTAATCGGTTTTTCAATTTAATTTGTTCAGAAATGAAAATCGATTTTTTTTTGTCAACTGGAATTAATTAACAATTATCTGTACTCTTTTGGGCATAAAGAAAAAGTGGACTTGTTTGTTTGCTTTGCTCTAAAATGCGAGCGAACAAGTGCTTTTTAATACTAATCCGTTTGCCCAACTGGTTTTCGATGTGCCTCGACAGCGACAAGAAAATTTTGCCCTTATGTTATAAACACGTAATCGCAATGAGTTCTCGTAAAATTAGGGGGAAATTTCACTAGCTTGTGTTTTCAAAAATTTTTGTAATGGACCTAAACGTTATTTCAGTGTTGGAGCGGATCTTGCTTGAAGTTCGTTCTCTCTTGGTTGCATTGCCGTATTTTGCCGATTCTTGTTCCAAGCCAACCTGGCGTGTTTCAATGAAATACATCAAAATGTGAATGATTTCGTTTTCATCCGCATGTGCCTAGGGAACCACGCCTTTTATTGTACGTCTTCGTGTTCAAGAAGCCTCCTTTCTTTCATTTAAACAACCTTCAAAGTTGCTCAGAACTTTCTTCCTTCTATTGTATGCATGCATTTTGATCGGTTATTTTTTGGAACATTATTGGCGCACTCGGATATCGTCTCGCGTGCCACGTTTGTGTTCTTACCACAATATATATAACCGAACAGGCCCACGCCAACATTGGAATCTGTTTGTTAAATATTATCAAAAGTAGGCTTTCTAACTCTATGAAGAGTGAATACCAAACTATGTGACTTTTTCGTCAAATTTATGCAACTTAAATATTTTCTTAAATGGCTATTATTTCTTGTTTCTACTATATTGTAACCTTTATTTAAATAATCATGCAACATATATTTTAAATATCCTTTACCTATTATATCCACAAAGACAATAGCTTATTAAATACCGAGTTCTTAAATACTTCTACCACTCGACAACACGTCTGGCGTAGTTAGCTATTTTCTTAAATTGTTATATTTATCGCACTTGATTAAATTAATCAATTACAGCTCTTCCTGATTTCCAAGTATTTTTTGATCGTTGTCATTAAAACGTTTCGTTTCCATCAAAAAATTTTCTTCATTTTTTTCCTTTCAGACACCCTCTGCTCATTCCTAAAATAGCTACTAGAATCTGACCCATAAAAAGAAACTACTTGTACGTTTGGGCTGCTTAATCAAAGGCCGGCGTCTGCGCATGTTGCTTATATGTTGGAACATAATAGGACTATAAATCAGCCTAGAATGGCCTGTTAATAACCTCATAGAGGTATCGACTATCAACATTGAAATTCGAAGCAGATAAAATTTGCTTCATAAGGACCTTAGAGCTATGAGCTCCTCGGGTGCTTAATGCAATTGGGGTGTTGTCTTCAAAAGCTCCTCGTCCCTAATTCCTATTATTATTCTAGTCTATTAAATCGTTTGCAACCACGGAGTTTTCAATCGCCAAGTTTCATGTCGAGCTATGTTCACTATGCACCGATCTACGTCAAAATTATATGGTGCTCTGTTCTGTTCTTAGCTTGTCCATAAGTCGCCTTGAAGGTCCCTCATGTCAACATTAACTTTAACAAACATGGTATCATCCCTGACAAATCCACCCTGTCGGAGTTCTACGTGAGAGAGAAGTGTAGGACAGCCTGAGGCAATATTCATATCCGACGTTGGTTTCTTAAAACTTGAGCTGTTAGGATCTGGACGAAAAGCATCACTGGCATCCTTGATCTTGTTCTGGTCCATAATTCTAAAATGGACCTTGTGGAGGAAAGGCCAGGGTAATAAGGCATCGTATTCACCGCGCATGATAACAAAGAAGACCGACACGTGAGTTCCTTTGCCCATTCCATCACCATTGAGGTAAAGACAGGCACACACTTTGTAACCAAACCGCCCAACGTAGAACGGAGGGCTGTAAATGGAAATCTTCTTCCCAGAAACAGCTTCTTGGAATCTTAGATTGTACTGGTCGATTTTCCAAAGATAAACTCCATTATATGACGTTGCCTCAAGCATATGAATCTGACGATTTTGTCCTGAAATTTGAATTTCATGCAAAGCCAGCTGGTTCTCATTTCTTTCCATACGCCGTTCACAATTGGTGTGATAATTTGACAAAGAACGTGGTCTCATCTCGTTCTCTTTTGAAGTCAGTGTGATTTCCTTCACGAGCGCTAGCTCGCTTTGCAAATTGTTAACCCTTGTTTCGTGTTCCTTTACAGTGTTCAGAATTTCCTCAATCTGCGAAGAAACAACGGTTCCGTTTCCTTCATCCGCGGCGGCAGCATCAAAGGTACTGCGTAGTTTCTCCAAGTCGTTCATTTGCCGTGTGATTGAACTCTCTATCAAGGA
This sequence comes from Montipora foliosa, assembly GCF_036669935.1. Taxonomy (NCBI): domain Eukaryota; kingdom Metazoa; phylum Cnidaria; class Anthozoa; order Scleractinia; family Acroporidae; genus Montipora; species Montipora foliosa. The sequence goes on along the minus strand of NC_090869.1, from coordinate 71,907,768 downwards.
TATTTTCGTTTGCTGAGTTTGGATATTGATTTTTGCTGCCACAAGCTCCTCGGTTTGATTTTGAAGTTGCTGCTCCAAGTTGTTCTTTTCTTTCTGCAAGTGGTCGATCTGTTCTTCAATTTGTACATACTTTCTCCGGTTTTCAATACTTGATTGATTCATCTTTTCAACGTGGATCTTTATAGTGGCTTTCAGGTGCTCATCAACAGATTCTTTTTTACCCTGTTGACCATAAAACACATCACATCAGACACCACTTAACATTATAAAGAGGATAAAAAGCTGATGTAACCTGGCTTTCGATAAGCTATGAGGACGAGGAAGGGCAAAAGTCAATGTTTACTGTAAAAAGGAGAGGGATGCCTCTGTCTGTGTACTGCGGAGTGTTAAATCCTTGAAGGCCTTCTCTGGAAAGTCTACCATTATATTGCGGAGTTATGAATCCCATGGAAACATGTGTGACCTTACATCACAGAGAATCTATAATTTGCATATATTTCGACTAGCGAAGAAGCTCTTAGAAGATTACTACAGTTACAAACTCGCGTAACCCAAAAGCAAACTCGGAAGGCCCGAAAAAAAAATCAGGCTTAAAAGTTGCATGATTAAAATTCGAGACCTCGTTAATAGTGGCACAAGCCACGCTCACCTGTAAAATACAACGACTCATGCAAGATTTGTTCAATAGTTTAAAGACAGTGTGCCGTTAATGGCAAATGGCACCTTGCTAATTGCCAGAAATGATGAAAATCCTGGTATGCTAACAAGTTACTCCCTTTCAATACTCTGCTAGCCTAGGCTGGCGGGAAAGAAATTGGCCCTAAAGTTCATTTAACATAGCTCACAGTAAAAGGAAAAATGTTCTTAATGTTGACAGTTTCGATAACTGTCAGCCGGCTATCCTTATTAACTAACAAGGTGACTTTTGTCGAATGTTAAATGTGACCTTACACAGCAAAACTGACGCTTAATAAACGTATCATAATATTCACTTTGTTAGTTTTGATAAAGATCATAACTGACAGTCATCAACAATGTCAACATTAAAAATCTTTTTCTTTTTATTGGTGGGGGGGGGGGGGGGGGGTTCATTTGCTATTCTCATGAATTTCTTTAACAATGACCCTCAAATTGAATATAGCTTTCCTTCAGATTGGCTAAATAATTGATCACCTCAGCCTTCGCTGTTCTCTGAAAACCCTAATCATTAGTCGTGGCGATTTCTTTAACCAAGAATCCATGATCATAACCTGTGCGCACTTTGATAAATAAGCATTGGCAAATTCAGTTTAATTACAGAGGTGATCAGCGAGAAAACGTTGAAATCTTCGACAGGAAATCTTGCGTTTTCACTCAAATTTTATGGTTATAAGAAGCCTCGTCTTTCACCCTGACAGTAATGATCTTTTCTTTTTAACTGAAAGTACTTTAAAACTCCAAATAGCAACTGTTCTCTCAACTTATCAAAAGGCACTCACTTTGAATTCACAACCATGAATGAAAAACGGGCACGGTACTTCCGCGTGAGGACACTCCTTGGTCAAGTGGTCATCCAACATGTCACGTGGTATAGTCTCCTTTCCGCAGAGTAAACGACATTTTACGGGAAATTTCCGGCACAAACCGAAATGATCCTGCAGATAACAGAGAAGACAATGACTTTTGTTTTCGGTTCTTTACTCAAAACGGATGAAAATGAAACGATATCAAGATAAAATTAGGTAGTATTGAAAATAGAAAGCGAAAATATATGTTTGTCTATTCAGAGGCAATACAACGGCAACGGGAAACGACTTAATTCAAAGAGGAAAAACAGGTTCACTTATTAATCCGAAAGGATATGTCTCACGTATGGATGCTGCACGAGTCAACGTTAACTGAGCTAAAACATCAAGGTTCAATTCGGTAGTTTTCTTTTAAATAATAGTGAGGAAATATGACTTAATTGCTCTTTAGAACTAGCTCAATATTTCTTCTCCCATACCTTCAAGTTTCTTTGACACACTTTTCCTCCGCAATATAGACAGATCACGGCCCTGTTAATACAGGCATTTGATGCGTGCTCTTCGAGACTTCTTCGTTCCATTGTCTCACCACAGGCAGGGCACTGTACGTCACCATATTGACAGCTTGTCTCATGGGCCTGCTCGATAAAACAGTAAAAAGGAGGTCAGAATTATTGTAGAAAATTAAGGATTGAAAACTACGGCATGTTTTGAGTTTTCAAGGCCGGTAACCGTAAATGTCTCCTATCTTATTAATAATTGGAGAACGAAAAAAACTTTGACCATTCTGCACCTCTTATACGGTAACTGAATAATGATTACTCTTATATTTATGAGGGAATGCACCTTTGTAGTCTTTGGACTTTGTATGGGGCTATTTAGAGTGTCAAAAGAGATCGGTCTCAGTTCGCTTAAATGTTGTTACATAATTTATCTATGGACGCGTTGAACTGAAGGAAACAGGAGTCTGCCATTAGCAGTGAAAACGGGTCGTAAACTGGCTGTTAATTCGTCGACAGTTAAAATGTCTCTTGGCTTCATGAGAGTATTGCCTGATAAAGTTGCGTGAGGTTCAAAGAACGACTCTTGTGAGTGACTGGCGTCTCGACCACCTGAGCGCAATCACGAGTCTTGTGGATCTTTGAAGATGACTTTTGCTCAGATTGTGGAACATTGTATGCAAACTTTCTGCATGATAAATGTTACGCAGCGTATCCCTGTCAAATAGTACTAAATGCCACGCATTAGAAACATAATCAGCAAAGAGAGTCCCAACCAAAAAATATAAAAATATACCGTTAATGCTATGTCGTTGTAATTAGGTAGTTGGCCATGTTAGGAAAACTTTGTGATGTGTATAAAAATAAGAGTACACCAGAATGGTTGCATTTGCCTTCGTGGATGTAAGTGACTCCCATCATTTCTGGATTAAAACCATTTACAACAATATGCAAGAATAGCTAATGGGACTCCGTAAAAGAGGATGTTTAAACGAAACTATTTACCTTAAAATTTCGTAATTCTCCTTTCCAATCGCAATTTCGATCTTTGTAATGGCAACGGCACTGGAGATCGAGTATTTCCCTTTCGCAGCATTTATCGTGGAAGGATTCGTCTTTTGAAATCTGGTTGCCATCCACGGGACATTGGAGATTTTTCTGGCTGGCAGAAGAAAAACGGGAGTAAATAATCTGCGTTTAATTAATCGAGCATCAATGTTGTTGGAAGGTTTCCAGCAATGTTTTCGAAACTGAATAGTTTCTTTTCGTTTTTGCTAAAACGCCAAGTGTTTCCCCGTCGATTTCACTTGCTCGGCATTCTACATCATGATTTACACAGTGGATATTTCATGAACGATCCAGGTGTTGGGTTGGCTTGGAGAGTCGTGGAAAACGATGGTCATCACTCACATTCTTTTTTTTTAACTTTGTTCGTTGCAAAACATGAAATTCGGTAATATTGAAAAGCATTCAAACAACTGCTCAAACCTTAGTCCTCTTTCATAGAAGGAACTGTGGAAGAAACACTCGCTATGAATATACCAACGTCATTCTAAAAGAGCTGCTGGAGCTAGAGCGCGTGAATTTGAGCCCACTGCGTGCTCCTCATTTAATATCAGCACATTATGCAAAGTTCAGTCTCGATATCTGAGGGAAAGGCAACATAATCCATTTTGAGGGAATAACTTGAAAGAAATGTGTGTATAGTCATCCAACCAACGAAAAAACTTACGATTGTAGGACCAAGGAAAGCTGACCGTCTTTTTCACAAAGGTCCAAACGATGACATCATGATCGTGGCGCCTTTCCGGTCTTTCCTTGCGACTAAGTATTATTAATGGCCGAAGATACTGCCTACACGAACAAGGTTACCTACCTTAAAAGGGATTCCAAACATAATTTGCAGAATCTATGTCCACAAGACGTTTGCCACGGTTCGTTAAAAACAGTCTTGCAAATTGGACATCTAAGCCTTTCATCTGGTTCATTGACAAAGTTAACCATAGTAGTGTATATATCCTGCACAAACGTTTGAGACCGATCGTCTTTTAATCATTTTGACAACCACCCGTTTAATTTATCTTGTTAAAAGGGTTTTCCCCCATATTTTAATTAAGAATCATGGTTCTTTTTTTAGATCGCCGTCGGAACTTTGAAATGAAATAATATGCATAAATTAAGTTGTCAAGTTCGTCATGACAAAAAAACATGTACGATCCAGCAAAAGAGAACAGCAAAAGCCAAAGAAAGAAAAAGAAAACACGAAATGGCTTTAATCTGTCCACGCGATGAATTTAAACAAATTGCGAAGTAAAGTTTAAAAAATGCTAATAATGTTCCCATTACTTTCGGTTCCGATTTCGACTCGATTCCGCTCTAAGCCAAAATCCTTTGAGAAACATTTCTAGGCTCCTTGTATTGTTTAAAGACTGTCTGAAGAGATGTTTTCACCATAAATAATTTTATGTGTTCGGATATCTTATAGCTGAAAATTGAAGTGTCCGAAAATTTTAGGGAATGATATCTTTATTTCAGAAATTGCTAGCTAAACGTTTACCTTCTAAGAACTTCCGTTCGAGTCAATTGCTCATCCGGAACTTGACCTTTTCAACTGCCAAAATTGCGAAAAAACATCCCTTCTGAAAACTTTTCCCTGTTTGCGAGTCTTTTAGGTGATGTTTTAGTAAATAAATCTGTACTGAGCTGTTTGGCAGCGAAGAACCGAAATTCATTGAACATTTTGATTATCCCGAACACATATTTAACCGAAGATTATCGCTGGGTGACGCTTTCTGTAATGATGCTCAGTGAATTAAATTTGTCTGTACAGATTCAGTAATAGTAACACTTGACTGGGGAAATATTGTCACGAGACGAAAGCCAATTACAGCTGCAACACCCCTGTATCACTTGCTCTGAATAGCTGTTCTGCGGAGGATGCTCTACTAGTTCAAGCTGTGGTGGACAGTTCCTCTAAAGCAACCCGACACGCTGAATATAGAAGAAAAAACCTCAACAGTTTCCGGTTTCCGGTTTCCGGTTTCGATATTCCGGAACCAGAATTATCCTAATTCGCGAATACTACAACAAC